>NW_022436990.1:7213548-7365674 GCF_009761245.1 Sapajus apella
GATCCACCCGCCTCGGCCTCCCACAGTGCTGGGATTACAGGCTTGAGCCACCGTGCCCGGCTTAATTTTTATATTTTTAGTAGAGGCAGAGTTTCACCATGTTGGCCAGGCTGGTCTTGAACTCCTGATCTCAGGTGATCCGCCTGCCTCAGCCTCCCAAAGTTCTGGGATTATAGGCGTGAGCCACTGCGCCTGGCCTAGTTCTGTCTCTCAGTTTACTATTTTTCATTTCCTTCCCTTGAACCTTTCATCCTTCCATCCCTTTTCCAGTTTCTTCTCCCCTCCTCATATATCTTCCCCCTTTTTAGAGCCTTATTAGGAATTATTTATAATTTAACCAGCATTTTAATGTTTATTAACCTCCCTCCCTGCTGCTGCTTTCTCCTCTCTTCCTGTCATCTTCTCTCTTTCTCTTCTGTATTTTCTTTCTTCTTTCTACTTATTTGTGCTTTACTTCATATTACTTATATTTTATGCTGCATTTCTTTTGTTTTCCTCTTTACCCACTCCCCTTCCTCCCTCCCTTACTTCCTCATCCCCTCTCCTCCATATTTCCCTTTCAGCCTCATTCTTTTTCTCCATCACACTTTCTCATCTTCCCCTTTTTTACCTGTGTCCCCTCTTCCTCCATCCTGCTTTCTCCTTTCCTGTTTTCCTCTCTTTTCTTAACTTCTTCTCTTTCTCCCCATTCATTTTTTGAGGTTGGTATTAAATTAGTTGTATTACTTATTTTTATTCAGCATTTCTGTGTGTTTCCAGTGAGAGAGTAGTTTGTGTTAGGACAGTTTGGCATATTGGTGGATCTGTTCTCATTATTTTAAGACAAGACAGTAACTTACAATGTTTGATACTTTATTACAATTATTTCTATATTCTATATTATTTATATTTATTATTTCTAACAACAATAATATTACTAGAAGCAGCTTGATTGTGATACACTTCACAGGTAGTATATTATGATGCTATCATTTGCAAAAGAGTAAATGAGATTTCTTTTTTTAATGGATAAAGAAGAATTATGATACTGTAAAATTTGTTGAATTTTTAATCTTCCAGCTTGGGTATGTGATACCTTTTATAGGGAAATATTTAATATCTGAACTTTTAGGTCAGGAAAACTGACTTCTGACCTTTGAAATTTTAAATTACATGTGTGCTATAGTGCTTAAATGTCTTAAAAATAGGTAGTAAAAAGTAAATGTTTTATGACAAAGTTTTTAAAATGTATCATAAAAAGAGCCTGAAGAAACATCTGAGAAATTTTATTCGTGGAAACTAAATGGAGCCCAGAATTATTTTGCTACTTAAAATGACTACTCCCAAAGGTCTGCAAAGCATTCCTAAGCCTGAGTCAGGTTTTTAAAATCTTAGAAACCTCAGTCTGAATTTGTGGTGAAATACTTACTTGATTTCTTTAAGGAAATACTAGTTCACAAACATTTCAAATCAAATGGTATAATTTCTTCTTCTTCTTTTTTTTTTTTTTTTGAGACGGGGTCTCACTTTTGTTGCGCAGGCTGGAGTGCAATGGCGCAATCTCAGCTCACTGCAACCTCCGCCTCCTGGGTTCAAGTGATTCTCCTGCCTCAGCCTCCTGAGTAGCTAGGATTACAGGCATACACCACCACGTCCTGCTAATTTTTTCATATTTTTAGTAGAGACGAGGTTTCTCCATGTTGGTCAGGCTGGTCTCAAACTGCTGACCTCAGGTGATCTGCCCACCTCAGCCTCCCAAATTGCTGGAACTACAGGCGTGAGCCACTGTGCCCGGCCATCAAATAAAATTATTTCTAAAAATAAGGTAAATTTTGGAACCTTTAAACTTTTTTTTTAAAGCACTGAACATCAGCTCAGCATTATGCAAAGCACTCCTTCTAGATTAAAATTTTGAAAGGTTATGAAAGAAGGTGAGGCATGCTTGCTACTCCTAAAGAGCCCCCATTTCTGTAAGAGAGTAATACTAGCTCATAGGACATATATAGAACTGACTGAGTAATGGAGGCATTCATAGAAAGAGAAACAGAATGGGTTAAGTGTACCTTTTTGGAAAGGACAGGATTTGATATTGAGATTTAAAATTGGTTGAAATTTTTTCCCATAATCTCTTTATTTCTGGATTTTCTTCCTTTTCCATTTTTTTCTTCTGTGTTATTGTTTTGGAGAGAGAGTTGTTTTTAAATAAGTGAAACCTTCTCATTGTATTTTATCTATTTTTTCTGTGTTTCTTCCTTACCATGTAAATATTGTAAATTGGTGGTCATTTGCTAAAAAGTTCATTACAAATAGATATGGAGTAAAAAAGAAATTAGCCTAATTTTGATCATTTTTATTAGCATTAACAAGTACATAATTTCCAGACTTTGTTAGCATGCCTTATGGGAAGGAAATCGAGAGAGAATATTTTGGCTCCTAATATGTCACAGAATCTTGAGTTGATTCATGTTTGCTTTTGTTGTGTTTTTGGTTTGCTTTGTTATTGTTCTTATTTTCTTCTCTCTCCTAAAACATTGTGTTTTTGAAACATTAATTTTAGGAAATTTAGAGGTAATTATAGCAGTCTATTTTGTTCTTTCATTGTTATTATTATTTTAGTGACAAGATCTTGCTCTGTTTCCTAGGCTGTAGTGCACTGGCTCAATAATAGCACACTGCAACTTAAATTCCTAGGCTCAAGGAATTCCCCCAACTTAGTCTCCAGAGTTGCTGGGACTACAGGCACATGCCGCCATGCCTGACTAATTTTAAATTTTGTTGAAATGGGGTCTCAATGTGTTGCCCAGACTGGTCTCAAACTCTTGCCCTCAAACAGCCATCCCACTTCAGCCTACCACGTACTGGGATTACAGATGTCAACTACCTTGCCCAGCCCAAGCCTATTTTATTCTAGTTTCATAGTTCTTTAAAATACTCTGTAGGAAAAATAGAACACCTTTCCTCTTTATTTCAATTGTATGTGTTTTCATTTTGATATCCGATAAAATATATTTAACTAGTGTTTGATGACTATTATTATTCTTATAGGCAGATTAATAGATAAATATTTAGCATTCTTTTCTTACAAATGTATTACATTGGAGGCTGAGTAGATCTAGGGTTCCTGGTGTTTAAATCCTGACTGTACTTCATGAGCTAAGTTTCTGAGATGCTCTGTGCCTAAATTTTCTCATCTGTAAAATGGAGATAATAATGGTACTAATTTCATAGTATTGCTATCTAGATTATAGGAATTAGTTTCTGTGAAGTGCTGAGAATAGTGTGCATTGTTTAGAAAACATTCAGTTTGTGTTAAGCATTATTATTTTGTCTAGTTCTGCAAAAAGTCACACAAATAGTAAGTGTTGCAGACAGGAGTGAAATCTGGGTATTCTAATTCCAGTCAAGATGAGGCAGTGCTATTTTGCCTTTCAGTAGGTTATGCAGTCTTTTCCAAGGTAACACTTCCCATATTGTATGAACTGAATATAATAAAGTAAAAATAATGTATTTTGTTAGTCATAAAATACATTTGAGTACATACTGTTTGCTCA
Source organism: Sapajus apella (assembly GCF_009761245.1). Taxonomy (NCBI): domain Eukaryota; kingdom Metazoa; phylum Chordata; class Mammalia; order Primates; family Cebidae; genus Sapajus; species Sapajus apella. The sequence goes on from NW_022436990.1 coordinate 7,217,079, forward strand.
GCATTGTGCCAATATTTGGAAATCCTGACACAGTTCCTATTCTAAAGTTGCTAGACTAGTCCTGGAAGATAGACAATAAGACACTTGAAACATTGTTCTTTCCATAAAAGAGAAATGTAGAGAATCCAAGGGAATAGAGAGGAAAGGCTTCTGTCCCTTTCCTTTTGGAATGGCAGAACAAAAGAGAGTCTTGGAAAAAAATCACATAGATAAGACATCACTAAAGAGTTACTGTGCCGGGTGTTATGGCTCACGCCTGTAATTTTAACACTTTGAGATCAAGATAGGAGGATTGCTTCAGCCCTAGGAGTTTGAGACCAGCCTGGGCAACATAACAAGACTCCATCTCCACAAAAAATTAAAAAGTTATTTAGGTGTGGTGGTGAAGAGGTACCTGGGTCCTGGGTACTTTTGGAGGCTCAGGTGGGAGGATTGCTTGAACTCAGGATGTTGAGGCTGCAGTGAGGTGTAGTCATGCCACTGTACTCTAGCCTGGGTGACAGAGTGAGACCCTGTCCCTGCCAAAAAATTATTATGAATATTCATAGGATATGATAATACATAAAATAATTTAAAGTGCTATCTATGTGTTGTTACTATTTCACTTTATTTTGAAATCTTCTGTTGAACATTAGAATATTCTAAGAAATTCATTGATATTTACCTTTAACTTGGGTTTATTTACAATGAATAGTTTCTTTATTTCCTTCCAAGGTTCAAAAATCTTTTATTTTTTTTCAGTTGCTTTTTAAAATTATATTTTGAGGCTGGGCATGTGGCTCACACCTGTAATCCCAGCACTTTGGGAGGTCGAGGTGGGTGGATCACTTGAGGTCAAGAGATTGAGACCAACCTGGCCAACATAGTGAAATCCTGTCTCTACTAAAAATATAAAAATTAGCCAGGTGTGGTAATGGGCACCTGTAATCCCAGCTACTTGGGAGTCTGAGGCAGGAGAATCGCTTGAACCCTGGAGTTGGAGGTTGCAGTGAGCCGATATTGCACCACTGCACTACAGCCTGGGCAACAGAGCAAGTGTCCATCTCAAAAAAATAAAACACAAAAATTTTTTATTTTGTATTGTAAGTGAAGTAATGTGCTTTTTGTAAACAATTTGGAATAGTAGGAAGTATATGGAGTAGAATTTCTCTACTCCTTTTCACCAGTGTTCTCACTTACACTGAAAGCAACAATAAAACTAGTCATGCTCCCTAGAGGTCACGTTGCCTAGTTGTTTGGAATCTTCTATGCATAAATACATATGCATAAGTACATGTAAACATAACTCAAGTCTACTTGTTTGTTTTTATTAAAATGCTCTAAGCTTTAGCCAAAATGAATTATTTTTCTGGATTCTAACATACCTCACGCTTTTCTTGCTCCATGTATTTTTTTATGCTTTGAATGCCCATCCCATTCAACCCCACCACTTTATGTCTAGTGTTCTTCCTGTCCTTAAACGTCTTTTCAGATATTATGTACTCTGCCAGGCATTTTTTCTTTCCCCACCTTTGTGCTTTATTGAGCTTTGAAAGTACACTTGTGTTTCTAAACTGCCATATACTTTGACATCTCACTTTTAGTACTAACACTTTCTACTGTTCATAGAGTTATTTGTTTAATTTTGCATGCCCTGCTCTTACTGACAGTTTTTTTCGAGTAGTAGTCTCTGTGTTTGAGCTTTTTAAGCCCTAAGTACCTATTTACAAAGCCTATTATTAGTTACCTATTTATTGAATAAATATATTTCAGACATCATAAATTATTATTATTTTTTTCTCCCCCTGAGACAGAGTCTCATTCTGTCTCTCAGGCTGGAGTGCAGTGGCACAATTCTTTGCTCACTGCAGCCTCTGCCTCAGGTTCAAGTGATTCTTGTGCCTCAGCCTCTCAAGTAGCTGAGATTACAGGCACACACCACCACCCCCAGCTGAGTTTTGTATTTTTAGTAGAGACGAGGTTTCACCATATTGGCCAGGCTGGTCTCAAACTCCTCACTTCAGGTGATCTGCCTGCCTCAGCCTCCCAAAGTGCTGGGATTACAGGTGTGAGCCACCACACCTGGCCTTCAGACATCATGAATTATTATTTTGATTTTAAACTGTCTTGGGGAAAATAGAAGTTAGAAAAGCTGTAGCTATGAATTGAAAATAGAACTTAACTTTTTTGTGTGTCATTAATGATTTTAGTAGAATAGGATTTTAGGAGCAGTTCTTTAAGGAAACTTGTCACTGAGTATTTGCTAAATATGATTTAATACATGTAAATAATCAGTAATTGTTTTTAATTTTTCAGAGAATGCAGAATCTATTGATCTTAAACAATTTTTCGACCAACATTTTTCACATATATACTATGTGTTCTTTGAAAATTTTGTGACTATTGAAGCTAGTCTTAAACAGAAAGGTAAGATGCTAACATGTATCTTGGTTTATGTTAATATTTCTAATAATTGGCATAAACATAACTTTGAAAAGCTCTTAGACATCATAGGTCTAGTAACCTGTATTAGAAATAACAACTAATGGGTTAGTATTACTATCCTTATTACTTTACAGTGGCTTTGAAGATTTACTTTTTCACTGGTCAGGTTGATTTGTTCTGTCATTCTGCCTTCTTTGGTTCTGCCATAGGAGCATGTATCACATTTGAGCAGTCATTTTTATATTTTCATTTTCAGAGCTTTTTCCAGTTCTTTGTAATATGTCGTGATTTGTTTCTAGACATAAATATGTAGAACCTAAATGTAATTACAGTTCTCAGAAAAGTGAAGAGAGCCACGATGATATTGTCTACGTAATGAATGGAATATGCTTTAAACATTTTACTAAATAACTGCTGGGAAAAAAAACGCTTCATTGTTGAAATATTTTAAGTTCATTAAGTGACTGTTAACAATGAGGACAAAATTATATGTTTTAAATGTTTTCCTATAAAAATGTTTTAGGTCACAAGTCTCAAAGAGAAGAATTGGATGCTATACTTTTTATTTTTGAGGTAAGTGCTTCTGAATCTAACTTCCCATTCAGCACCACCACTTTATGTCTAGTGTTCTTCCTGTCCTTAAACGTCTTTTCAGATATTATGTACTCTGCCAGGCGTTTTTTCTTTCCCACTTTTGTGCTTTATTGAGCATTGAAAGTACTCTTGTATTTCTAAACTACCATATACTTTGACATCTCACTTTTAGTTCTAACACTTTCTACTGTTCATAGAGTTATTTGTTTAATTTTGTATGCCCTGCTCATACTGACAGTTTCTTTCCAGTAGTATCTCTTTTTTTTTTTTCCAAAAATAATTTTTGGAACATATAAAGGAATGAATTTAAGTTAAAAAACATGTAATGAAACACTGGGAATTTGCCAGCCTTTCTAAGAACTAAATCTAAATTTTTAAAATATGCCTTACTGAATCCTATACTTTTTGAGATACAGTGTATTACTTTTAAATACAGATATAATTATGTTTGTATACATTTGACACGACAAAATTGGTATGATATTCAATTTGTTTGCAAACAATGAAAATTTTAATTTGTGGATGGTTTACTGAAATGGAAAATTTGTTTTTAACTCCAAAACATTCTCACCTAAGAAGGTATATTCATGTAACTTTTATGTGCTTTAGGGATTTATTGTTTCTTGGTTAACTGCTTTTCATTGTATACTTGTTTAAAATAGTCTTAAATATTTTTTAAATTGCCATTTTTACATTAGATTGGAGTTGGGGCAGGTCTTTATAAATAAAAATCAGGAAACATAGCTCATAGGTGAATGAACAAAATTTGATGCTCTGCTAAATTTTTAAAAAATTTTAGCACACTCTTAAAAATTAAGATCCTTTCATCCCCCTTTTAAAATAACTCCTTGCTCTTTATTATTTTTCAAAGTAAACAGATAAACAGTCATAGGAGTATTCTGATCTTCACTGAGAATTTCGAGACCTGTAGAAAACCAGGAGTAGTGACTCGAGGTGCATAGAAAAGAATTTGGAAATCAGTTTCTGAAGATTGAGCTATTCTGTCTGCTGCTATTAAAGATAATGCACTCTTGGCTGGTGTGGTGGTTGAAAGTAATCCCTGTACTTTGGGAGGCTGAAGCGAGAGGATCATTTTAGCTCAGGAGTTTGAGTCCAGCCTGGACAACACAGCGAGACCTTGTCTCTACTAAAAATCAAAAACGTTAGCGAGGCATGGTGGTGGCAAGCACTTGTATTACTAGTGACTCGGGAGGTTTAAGCGATAGTGAGCCATGATTGTGCCACGGTACTCTTGGGCAAGAGAGTGAGACCCTGTCTCAAAAATAATAAAAATAATTCATTCTTTAGTATTTTGATGTAATTTAGAAGAATTTGAACAACCTCATTTATATGTTACTTAGCTGTTGATTAATTACAGGAAAAAAAAGTTTTTTTTTAAGGGTTCCAGACAGCAGTAACATTGATGTTATCATCTGTTCTGCAATTAATTTTCATTAGTCATGACCCCTGAGGAATTTGATTTTATTACTTCTTTAAGTGTGTGCATGAACTGTTCACAAGGGAAATATTGAAACATAGATGTTTTGAGAAAGAATAAAAGTATCCACAGAGAAAGCAAGCTAATGGTTCCTGGAAAGTATTCCTTCAAATGTTTATGCTTGCCTTAGATTCAGGAAACTGAGATGTTTGATTAGTTAATAAGAAGCTCTTTTGGGGTATTCCTCATGTGTAAAAATAACTATTTTTTTATATGTAATATATACTGATTATTTTTTATTCTTTAAATAGAAATGTTTGTCTTTAATGGATTATTAAATTTCATTAGGAAAAATATGTAAGATACCAGGTTTTCATCTTTTGGAAAAATCATTTAATTTTTGTGCTGACATTCTTCTGCTTATAGTAGGGGACCTCTACCTTTAGAGACTAATGATGAAAAAGAAATCGTAAATAAACTGATTTCCTTTTTCTAGAATAAAAAGCATGTTTATGTAATGTTAATAAAATGGTAGAGGATTTATATTCTGTGCAGTTTAGGGCACATGTAATCTCTTTAATCTTTTATTAACCGTATAAAAAGATATAAGGGGCTAAATCTAAAGTATAATTGTTAGTCATAATATAGAAATTCTTTTGAATAGTTTATAAATTTGTCTTTTCAACTTTTCTGTAATTTTATCTCTTCCTATACAAAAATAAATACAAGTATGCAGTTGTTGGCCAGCTGTGGGACGCATAGGGAGGACAAAGGTTAAAAAAGTTTATGTGGCCGGGCGCAGTGGCTCACGCCTGTAATCCCAGCACTTTGGGAGGCCGAGGTGGGCAGATCACGATGTCAAGAGATCGAGACCATCCTGGCCAACATGGTGAAACCCCATCTCTACTAAAAATCCAAAAATTAGCTGGGCATGGTGGCGCGTGCCTGTAGTCTCAGCTACTTGGGAGGCTGAGGCAGGAGAATTGCTTGAACCTGGGAGGTAGAGGTTGCAGTGAGCTGAGATTGTGCCACTGCACTCCAGCCTGGGGCCTGGCAATGGAGTGAGACTGTCTCAAAAAAAAAAAAAATTTTTTTTTTTATGTGTCTCCTGGGGGACCAGCATTTATCTGTGTAGAACTTTAAAATTTCTATATCATCCTCTCATATGGGGTATACTAAAGAAGATTATATCAAAGACAAGGCAAGGAAGTATAGAATAAGCTTGTCATCCTTTGATCAGTATATTCTTAAGGCAGAGGTTTTGGAAATAGGTATATTAAATTTGGCACCTCTGTTCTTTCACTTTCTAGCTTTGTAACCTAAGTGTACTACTTAACCGATTTCTTCATTTGTTGAATGAGATAAACCCTTGTTTTGGAATAATTGCAAGGATTAATGCAAGGTATATTAATATATCATTATATAATAAAGTGCCTAGTGTTTGGCCTTTATAAGCATTCATTAGTGATGTTCTAAATAATAGTAAGAACAGCAATAACAATAAATACACAAAAATGTCATTGAGCAAGTGGATGAGTAAGTATTGAGAGCACTATTCAGCAGTAAGATAGCTCTTGATCGAGAGTAATCCACACAGGTATAATATTAAGAGAAATAAAAGGCAGAATTTTGAATATATTTGTGGAAAGATTTTATTACCAATTAATGGAAACCTATATTTGTTAGCTTAACTATAGGACTCCTCAAATTTTAAATCCTGCTCTCTGCCCTGATGCAGTGGCTCACACTTGTAATCCCAGCACTTTTGGAGGCCAGAGCAGGAGGATTGCTTGAGGCCAGAAGCTTGGGCACAGCATGGGCAACATAATGATACTCCATCTCAATAATAAAGTTTATCTGGGCATGGTGGCACATACCTGTAGTCCTAACTATTTGAGAGGCTGAGATGAGTGGATTGCTTGAACCCATGAGTTTGAGACTGCAGTGAATTATGATCACACCACTGCACTCCAGCCAGGATAACAGAGTGAAACCCACACCTTTTAAAAAGAATTTTGCTCTCATACTATATTCATCATTACATCTAAGTACCTCTGGTTTCACATTAATTCAGTATAAATATTTGATGGGGTTCTCATAAAATCAAAATATTTTCTCTAGGATTATCAAAATAGGGGAAACCATTAGAAGAAAGAGAAAATGTTGCAAATATTAATATCTGAAAGAATTGAAACGCGTCAGTGGTATCCACAATAAAGAGATCCTAGGACTTGCCAGACATAGTGGTGCATCCTGTATTCCCACCTTCTTGGGAGACTGAGGCAGGAAGATCGCTTGAGCCTGGGAATTAAGACTGTGGTGCACTAGGATCATGCTTCTGAATAGTCAGTGCACTCCAGCCTCTGCAACATAGCAAGACTCCATATCTAAAGGCGGAAAAAAAGAAATTCTGGAAATAGTAAATAAGCATTTTAAATCTATTAGAATTAACGTTTAATCATTAGGAAAAAATATATATCATTGTGAAAGATGTGTTCTATTAAGTTCTTGTTCCAAGTACTGGTTTGTATTGTTTGTTGTTTTTTGAGGTTTTCAAATAGTGATCAACATGCCAGCGCTAAGATAATGTCAGTACTATCAGATTAGGTCAGGGACTATTTTGTATTTTTTGTTTGTTTGTTTATTTATTTATTTATTTTTTGAGTTGGAGTTTTGCTCTTGTCACCCAGACTGGAGTGCAATGGTGCAATCTTGGCTCGCTGCAACCTCTGCCCCCTGGGTTCAAGTGATTCTCCTGCCTCAGCCTCCCTAATAGCTGGAATTACAAGCACCCACCACTGCACCTCGCTAATTTTTGTATTTTTAGTAGAGATAGGGTTTCACCAGTTGGTCAGGCTGGTCTCGAACTCCTGACCTCAGGTGATCCACCTGCCTCAGCCTCCCAAAGTGCTGGGATTACAGGCGTGAGCCACCGTACCCGGCCTACTTCGTATTTGTTATACTTAGTAAGCCCTTTAATTTTTCACATTTTTTCAGGATCTAAACTCATTACTTGCTTTTATTCTTTTCTTTTTTTTCTTTATATTGATTTTTAGAAAATTTTACAGCTTCTTCCAGAAAGAATTCATCAGCGATGGCAGTTTCATAGTATTGGTAAGTAATTCAAATTTGTATTTCACATTTGAAACAAAGGATAATATATGAAAATGCTCTTTAATGGGTTGTTAGTTGAAATGAGTTAATAGTTGATGCTTTAGTAAAAAGAAAATAAAGAATACAAGAACAGACTGACAAGGAATATAAGAAAAAGTATAGATGAAGGATTTGTAGTCAAAATGCCGTAGGAAGTTTTGATCCATTGCTTCCTTTATTCTGAATACATTTACAATGAAGATAAAACTATAAAACAAAAAAGCAAGATCAGCACCAAGATAAATACCTCTGTGAATCAGAAATGGAAGAAAAATGCAAAATTCCACATAGAGTGGACATTTGTGTTGTTTCTAGTTTATTTATTTATTGTTTGCTAGTTCTGTTTTATTGTGTATTCCTTTGGATTTTCTACTGTGAATGAGTACAGTTACTTTTTTATTTCTCATTGGATGCCTTTAATTTCTTCTTTCTTTCTTTCTTTCTTTTCTTTTCTTTCTTTCTTGTTTATTGTCCCTCCAGTACAATATTGAATAAAAGTGGCAAGCAAGAGCAGACATTCTTGCATTATTCCTGATTTCAGGGAGAAAGATAATGGTCAGTGTTTCACCACTGTATATGATTTTAGTTGTGGTTTTTTTGTAGATGCCTTTTATCCACTTGAAGAAGTTCTATGCCTAATTTGTTGAGTTTTTAATCATGAACGTGCACTGTGGTTTGCCAAATGCTCTTTCTGCATCTATTGATGCAATCATTGTCCATGTCATTGGTGCTTTTGTCATTTATTCTATTAATATTATGTATTTCACTAATTGATTTTCAAGGGTTAAACCAACATTCCATCCCTGAGGTAAATCCTATTTGCTTACTATTTATGGTCCTTTTTATTTGTTGCTTAGCTCAGTTTACCTCTGTGTTTATGACAAATACTGTACTGTAGTTTATTTTGCCACGCTTTTATTTGGCTTTACTATCAAGATAGCTATAGAAGTTTAGAAGTGGTCCCTCTTCTATTTTTTGAAAGAGTTTGTGAATGAGTGGTAACATTTTCTTCTTTAAATAGTTGGTAAACTTCAAAAGTGAGGCCATTTGTACTTGGACTTTTCTTTGTGATGTTTGTAATTATTACTTCAATTTCTTGTTATAGGTTTATTCAGATTTTATGTATCTCTTTGAGTCAGTTTGATAATTTGTCTCTTTCTAGGAAGCAATTTGTTGGTAGAAAGTTGTTCAAGTTGCTCCTTAGAGTAATCCTTTTAATTCCTATAGGGTCAATAGTGATGTCCCCTTTCATTCTTTTTTTTTTTTTTCTTTTTCTTTTTTTTTTTTAACATTACAGGAACTTTTAATTTATTTATTCTTTAATGATTTCAACTTTTATTGTAGATTCAGGGGATACATATGCGTGTTTGTTACATGTGTATGTCTCAGGATGCCAAGGTTTAGGGTATGATTGATTCTGTCACCCAGGTGGTGAGCATAATACCTAATAGTTTTTTTTTCAACCCTTGGCCCTCTAGTACTTCCCAGTGTCTGTTGTTGACATTTTTATGTCCATGAGTACCCAATGTTTAGCTCCCACTTTTTTTTTTTTTTTTAGATGGAGTCTTGCTCTGTTGCCTAGGCTGGAGTGCAGTGGCACGATCTTGGCTCACTGCAAACTCTGCCCCCTGGGTGCAAGCGATTCTCCTGCCTCAGCTTCCCAAGTAGCTGGGATTACAGGCACGCACCACCACACCCGGCTAATTTTTTTTTTGTAGTTTTAGTAGAGATGGGGTTTTACCATATTGGCCAGGCTGATCTCAAACTTCTGACCTTGTGATCCACCTGCCTCGGCCTCCCAGAGTGCTGGGATTACAGGTGTGAGCCACTGCTCCGGCATAGCTCCCACTTCTAGTCAGAATATGTGATATTTGGTCTTGTTCCTGTGTTAATTTGCTTTACAATAATGACCTCCAGCTGTATCCATGTTGCTAAATGTTGCTACGGAAGGCATTATTTCATTCTTTTTAATGGCTATATCCGCTTTCATCCCTGATTTTGGTAATTTATGTCTTCTCTCCTATTTTATTGGCCAGTCTAATATTTGTCATATTTGTTGATGTTTTCAAAGAACGAACTTTTGGTGTCATTGATTTTCTTTATACTTTTTCTGCTTTCTATTTTCTTGTTTTCCATTTCAGTCTTTTATAGTTTATTTATTTATTTATTTATTTTTATGTTTTTACTTTTTTGAGATGGAGTTTCGCTCTTGTTGCCCATGCTGGAGTGCAGTGGCACAATCTTGGCTCACTGCAACCTCTGCCTCCCAGGTTCAAGTGATTCTCCTGCCTTAGCCTCCTGAGTAGCTGGGATTACAGGCACGTGCCACCATGCCTGGCTAATATTTTTTGGTGTTTTTTTTCCTTTTTTTAGTAGAGATAGGGTTTCACCATGTTGGTCAGGCTGGTCTCAAACTCCTGACCTTGTGATTAGCCTGCCTCAGCCTGCCAAAGTGCTGGGATTACAGGCATGAGCCACTGTGCCTAGTGTATTTTCAAAAAAATTTTTTAAGAGGTAGGATCTTATTCTGTCACCCTGGCTGAAGTGCAGTGCCATGATTGATCATGGCTTACTGAAGCCTTGAAATGGGCTTAAGCCATTCCCCTACTTAGCCTCTTAAGTAGCTGGGACCACAGGTACACATCCAGTCCTGGCTCACTTTTTAAAATTATTTTTGTGTAGAAACGGGGTCTTGCTTTGTTCCCCAGGCTGTTCTCAAACCTCCAGCTTCAAGCAGTCCTCCTACCTCAACCTCCCAAAGTGCTGGGATTACAAATGTGAGCCATCATACTTGACCTCTTTTATATTTTATAAAACATTCTGTAGCAGGCACTTGGCATAGGCTAAAGCAGAAGGATCGCTTGAGGCCAGGAGTTTGAGACCAATTTGAGCCGAGATCACACCACTGCACTCCAGCCTGGCAACAGAGCAAGATTCCGTCTCAAAAAAAAAGAAAGTGATTTATTTATTTATTTAGAGACAGAGTCTCCCTGTGTCGCCCAGGCTGGAGTGCAGTGGCGCAATCTCAGCTCACTGCAGCCTCCAACTCACTGATTTCAAGCGATTCTCCTGCCTCGGCCTCCTAAGTAGCAAGAATTACAGACACGCACCACCATCCTGGACTGATTTTTGTATTTTTAGTAGAGATGGGGTTCCATCATGTTGGTCAGCCTGGTCTCAAACTCCGGACCACATGGTCCGCTCACCTCAGCCCCCCAAAGTGCTGGGATTACAGGCGTGAGCCACCACACATGGCCAAGTGTTTTTATTTTTAAGCTCTTCAAATATTTGATGTTTTCACAAATTTTGTTTCCTTTGTGATTTACAACTTAATTCCTTTGTCATCAGAAAAAATATTTTTGCATGATTTTAATCTTAAAGTTACTGAGATGCTTTGTGGCTCAGAGTATAGGCCTCTTGGAGAATGTTTCAGTGTGCTTGGAAAGAATGTATATTCTATAGTCATTTAAAATATTAAATTTAGTTTTCAGTATGTTATTCAATAAAAATTATTAAATTAATGTATGGCAATTATGTGATTATTGAAGAACAGGAAAGAACTTTAACGAATAAATGGAATTTTATGCAATATTCATGGGAAATAAACTTGACAGTATAAAGACAACAATTTTTTAAAAATTTGCATGATATATTTATCCCTACCATATTAGAGAGACAGAGACTAACTTTTCATTTTCAAGGATTGATGAACAATCATGCATAAGTTCTTGAAGTTGAATAACAGGAAACTTGTTTTTCAGACCATTTGGTTACTGTAAGAAGCTGCTGGTCACAAAATGCACATCCAATAAGCTGCAGTCCTGTTGGCAACCCTTGGTTTGAGAGTGCAACAGGGAGATACTCACTGCTGGCAGTCCTGCCATGTTTACAGCCTGTGTAAAAATATCATCCTAGGCACTTCATGTTCTGTTGTCTTCTTTGGTGAACTCTAAGTATGGTACTGCCTCATTCAAGGTGGTGGGAGTTAGCATACTCCAGAATTAAAAGCATTCATAAAATCACTAGCAATGAGACATGTTACTTTCTGTGCCTTGATGAAATAATGTTCATACTTTTCTTTTATTATTATTATTTTTATTATTATTTTTTAAAAACAGGGTCTCGCTGTGTTGCTCAGGCTGGAGTGCAGTGGCTACTCACAGGCATGATCCCGCTATTGATCAGCACGGGAGTTTTGACCTGCTCCGTTTCCGACCCTCCTTAGTCAACCTGGTGGTCCCCTGCTCCCAGGAGGTCACCATATTGATGCTGAACTTACTGCGGACACTCGATTGGCATAGTGCACTACAGCCCAGAACTCCTGGGCTCAAGCGATTCTCCCACCTCAGCCTCCTGAGTAGCTGGGACTACAGGCATGCGCCATGATGCCCAGCCATACTTTTCTTTTAATAAGAAAAGATTTCCCAAGAGAGTTCTTCCCCTTACCAAATGATTGAACCTTTCTCGTCTGGTGGCAGCAATACATGGCTGCAGTAGACACATCAGTGTAACATTTGTGACCATATTGTAGCCCATCAAATCTTGTTATATTTGATACTACTTTTCATGTGCACGATACATGGTGGCAGTCAATTGAATAACTGGTGCGAGGAAAGGGGAAAGGATACTTCAGTTACTTTGGCCCCTTCGGACTCAAAGAGGTCAGCAGCTTTGGACCAAAGAGACTGTACTTCACTTGATAATTCTGATACAAGATATTCCTTTGGAATTCCTATACATAGTTTACTCACATCTGTCAAACTGGGAAGCATGAATGGTTTAACAGAATCCTATACTTTGGTAGAATCCTTAGGGTCGTGTCCAGCAGTACACCCAACACAATTGCTGCATCATCCACCCATCTGGTTAAGATTCCTTGCACATCTATCAAATTCTCCAGGGGAATGAGACCATGATGGCAAACTAAGCCATAGCTTGGCTTGAAACCTGGAAGCTGACAGTGGGCAGCAGGATTTCTGGTTGATCCTCCTGTATCTGATCCTAAAGCCATATAGCATGTGGATGCTGTTATGGCACCTGCACCCCCACCTGAGCTTCCTCCAGTTATCAGCCAGTCTGAATCTTCATTCTCAAAGTGGAGATTCTGCTTCCTCTTTTCTCTATATTGTTTTGAATAATTCCAGGGATTTTTAACTAGTCCAAATACACCATCTGCTTTTGCAGATCCCACAGCAGACTCATCTAAATTTGTTTTTCCATTAGTAGGGCTCCCTATCCAACAATTTCTGAAATACTGTAGCATTACCTTTTAGCATATTTGATGTACACGTAAGACAGTAATTTTTGGCTGGGTGCAGTGGCTCATTCCTGTAATCCCAGCTCTTTCTGGGATTCCTGTAATCCCAGAGAGGCCAAAGTAGGTGGATCACTTGAACCCAGGTATTTGAGACCAGCCCAAGTAACATGGCAGTACCCCAACTCTACAAAAAAGTACAAAAATTAGCTGGGTGTGGTAGTGTGCACCTGTGTTCCCAGCTACTTGGGAGGTGAGAGGATCACTTGAGACCAAGAGGTTGAGGCTGCAGTGAGCTATGATTGTGCCACTACACTCCAGTCTGGGTGACAGAGCAAGACGTCTCACACAGATAAATTTGTTAAATATATATGTAAATATTAATAGTACACATTATTTGTTAAATGTTAAATACATATACCATGTGTATCAAATATATATCATATATATCAAATATACATATATATACACACACACACACGTAACAATTCTTAACATTCCTATAGGGATTTAAAAATGTAACCTAACAAATTTATGTAAAATAAAAGCCAAAGCAATTTGGAAGAATAATAAGTCGGGCCAAGAGGGTATTGTTGTTAGCTATTTTCATGCCTGATAATAAGATATATTATAAAGTTATACTAATAAAGACACTGTTGCTGATGTAGGGATGGACAAGTAAATGAATGAAAAGGAACGTGGAGATCAGCCAAAGACCTAAGCTTATGTATGGAAACTTGAAATATGATTGAGATGGCATTTTAGTTCATTTGAACATAATAAACCCTGAAATAATGCTATACTTGGTTTTCCATTTGCAAAAAAACAAACTCTGTTTCGCCTACAAGGAAATAAGTTTCTGATAGATTTTAGGACCTACATGTGGAAAGCAACACTTTAAAACTTTTGAAGAGAATATTTGGTTTATAATTTTAATGTAAGGAAGGATTTCTTTAGACATAGAACACATAAGAAAGAAAAACATTGGCAAATTAATTATATTAAAATTTAAGGCCAGGCATGGTGTCTCATGCCTCTAATCTCAGCACTTTGGGAGGCCAAGATGGGCAGATCACTTGAGCTCAGGAGTTTGAGACCAGCCTTGGCAACATGACAAAACCCTATTCTACAAAAATACAAAAATTAGTCAGGCACAGTGGCGTGTGCCTTTATTCCCAGCTCTCCAGGGGCTGAGGTGAGAGGATTACTTGAGCTCAGGAGGTCAAGGCTGCAGTGAGCTGTGATTATGCCACTGCACTCTAGCCTGGGTAACAGAGTGAGACTCTGTCTCAAAAAAAAAAAAAAAAAAATTAAAACTTACCTGCATCAGAAAATACCACCTCCCCACCCAGCAAAAACGATTGAATTGTTTGGGAGAATATACCTTCAACTCATAGAATTAGACATAGAATTAGTAATATAGAAATAACTCCTCATATTAAAAAAAAAAAAAGAAGAAGAAGAGGGCCAGGTGTAGTGGCCCATACCTATAATCCCAGCACTTTTGGAGGCTGAGGTGGGAGAATCACTTGGGGCCAGGAGTTCAAAACCAGCCTGGGTAACATAATGAGGCCGTATTTCTACAAAAAATGCAAAAATTAGCCAGACCTGGTGGTGCACATCTGTAGTCCCAGCTACTCAGGAGGCTGAGGAGGTACGATCACTTGAACTCAGGAGTTTGAGTCTGCAGTGACCTATGATTGCGCCTGGACTCCAGCCTGGACAACAGAGTGAGACCCCATCTCTTTAAAAAAAAGAAAAGGACAACCAAATTGAAAATTGTACAAAGTATAAAACAGGCAAACCTTGAATGGCCAAATGAAAAGATGTTCAGTGTCACTAGGAAATATCAAATGATAACATTAAGATAGTTAACATTCATCAGATTATCAAATATTAGAGCATCTGTCAATGTTTTGTGCTGCCAATAATATGGTACTAGAACCCTCTCGTGTACTGCTGGTAGTACTGTTAATTGTCACAACTACTTTGGAGAGAATTATTTAATATTTAGTAAAGCTGAAAGTAGTATTATTCCTATTTATATACCCCTATTCCTATTTTATTCATGTTTATATATCTGAATTTCTGGAAAAACTCAGGTGTATACAGGGAATCATGAACAAGAACTATTTATTATAGTACTCTTGAAATAGCAAAAATTTGAAAACAAATGTCTTAGTATAAAGAAGATAAATAAATTTTGATATGTTCATACTGTGGAATAATATTCATCTCTTAAAATGAATTAACTAGAGCTACATAGATACTTACAGATAAATTTCTTAAGCTAATGTTGGATATGAAAAATAACTTGTAAATGACTATTTAAAAATAAATGACTTGTATGATACAGTTTATATTATTTTTTATGGATTTATAAATGTGTAGTAATAATATAAAAATATTTTTGGAAATGATTAATACCAAAGCCTGGATAATGGTTTCCTCTGAGGAAGATAGGAACAATATGATTTGGGCTTCAGTGATACCTGTACAGTTAAGTAAAACATTGGAGATAATGCAAGTAAATGAAACAAACATGGAACTATGTGTAGGTTTATTCAAACTAAATGGTGGGCCTCTGCAGGTTTGTTCATGTTATTTTCAGTATTTTAGTGTAGGTTTGAAATATATCATAATTTAAAAGAAAAAAGGAAATATTAATGACTTTTTGAAACAGAAAATTAAATAATGGAAATATTTGTTAGGAAATATTACAATTATGGATGTTCATGTGGTTAACTAATGAAAATTTTCTGCACTGGATTTCATTTGGATAGTGACAAAGTATTTTATTGTATTCTTAGTCTAATTAAGAGATTTATAATAGATTGTGTTAAATGCAATTTCGGGGCTAGGTTTTGTTAATAAATCATGTTTAATTGTAATAAAGCATGTTTTGAAAAGGTGATTCTTTTTATATGCCCTTCTGGTCCCAAGTATGGCCAGAAGGATATAAAGGTCACCAAGAATAATTTGGAGGTTGCCAAGGACTTATTTAAAAGTGTTTTCAAGTCCGACCGAGAACTCTGACATTTACAAATAGATAAGATGTGAATTTTTAAAATCACATTTTGTTTTCAGGATTGATTTTAAAGAAACTACTTCACACAGGAAACTCCTTAAAGGTATGACTGTATTTATTTTCTCTGACTTTAAAAATACTGAGTAGAACATACGTGCTACCTGTTATACTTTTCCTACCTAAACGTTTTCTGAAAATCTTTGAATTATTATTTAATTGAAGTGAATTTTTTTTTTTTTTTTTTTTTTGAGACGGAGTTTCGCTCTTGTTACCCAGGCTGGAGTGCAATGGCACGATCTCGGCTCACCGCAACCTCCGCCTCCTGGGTTCAGGCAATTCTCCTGCCTCAGCCTCCTGAGTAGCTGGGACTACAGGCACGCGCCACCATGCCCAGCTAATGTTTTGTAGTTTTAGTAGAGACGGGGTTTCACCATGTTGACCAGGATGGTCTCGATCTCTTGACCTCGTGATCCACCCGCCTCGGCCTCCCAAAGTGCTGGGATTACAGGCTTGAGCCACCGCGCCCGGCCAATTGAAGTGAATTTAATTAAAATGTAGCAAGAGGCTGGGCATGGTGGCTCATGCCTGTAATCCCTACACTTTGGGAGGCTAAGGTGGGTGGATCACGTGAGGCCAGGAGTTCAAGAACAGCCTGGCCACCGTGGTGAAACCCGGTCCCTACTGAAAATAACAAAAATCAGCCTGCTGCAGCGGCACACACCTGTACTCCCAGTTACTAGCTGGGAGGCTGAGGCAGGAAAATTGCTTGAACCCTGGAGCCGGAGGTTGCAGTGAGCTGAGACCACGCCACTGCATTCCAGCCTGGACGACAGAGTAAGACCCTGTCTCAAAAAAAAAAAAAAAAAAAAAAAAGTAGCAGAGTTAGTTTGACAATCCATTCTAGGTTGACCGGAGCCATTGAAAAACTGTTGTACTTTGCTACTCAATAGACACATTCACCAGAAATCTTTCCTCTTTATGGTCCCAAGAAGAAAAACATTTTTTAGTCATTCAACAGATTATTCTTCATTGTACCATAGCCACTCTTAGATATAGAGGAAAGTAGGGGACACACACACACACACACACACACACACACACACACACACACACAGTTTTGTTTCTTTTTCTTTGTCTTTGTTTTTGAGACGGAGTTTCGCTCTTGTTACCCGGGCTGGAGTGCAATGGTGCGATCTCGGCTCACCGCAACCTCCGCCTCCTGGATTCAGGCAATTCTCCTGCCTCAGTTTCCTGAGTAGCTGGGATTATAGGCACGTGCCACCATGCCCAGCTAATTTTTTGTATTTTTGGTAGAGACAGGGTTTCACCATGTTGACCAGGATGGTCTCGATTTCTTGACCTCGTGATCCACCCGCATTGGCCTCCCAAAGTGCTGGGATTGCAGGCTTGAGCCACTGCACCCGGCCTTGTTTCTTTTTCATTGTGTCATTTTGCTGTGGTAAGAGAAGCTGCCCATTCCAAAAACACCTTGTTGTAGGTTAGGTAAAGTAACATTATTACAGGTGCTTTTGGCATCGTGGCTTTGCTATAAAAATAAAAAGAAATAAGCCTTCCTTTAGCTTTTCTCCTGTTAACTGGCTGAACTGTGAAAGTGACAACAGTTGAATACCTTTGACCGTGGCCATGAACAAGCTCTGGTAGGGTAATTTCCAAAACTATCAGTAAGGTTAGATTAATGGAAAACTTAGTGTTTTGCTTATCAGAGATTAAATTTTTTTGTATTTCTCTTTTACTGTTTTTATGTTGAGAGAGCATTTATTAATCAATTAAAATATTAATGTCTTCTGTGTACAAGGTATTGGTTTAGGTGCTTTGATAGAGTAGTTGAACAAAGTTGTTATCTTGGAGCTTAGAATAAAATAATAAATGAGATAATTTCAGATAGCTTTTAAATATTTTTTATTCAAATAATTTAAATAATTTTATTTTTAATAATTTAAACTTAATAGTTTTAACAATTTCGGAGCTTTTCAGGGCAAGAACCATGAATTTGCAGTGTTCCAGGATCCCCCTAACCATTCCTCCTTTTACCAAACTCATTCTCACCACCGGCAGTCATTGTTCTCTCTCTTGTTTCTTGGATTAGACTGGTAATGATGGGAGGTAGGTAAGGAGGGAATTAGACAAGAAGGAAATGATTTTCTGATTATTATAAGTGGAAAGTATAAGACAAAAATGGCTTTAAATACCTAGAGACCAAGTTCATTCTATACTTGTTAAAAATCTGTGCATTTGTATTTCTAAATAATGATTTCAATGGATGCTATTGGTATATCTGTCTACCTCCTCCTCCTCCTCAACTTCCCTCCCTGCCCTGTCTCTCCAAAGTATCATTCTGTAGTCATCATCTAGAGAACTTTGTTTTTCAAAGGAAGAAAATATTTCCATTATAAATAAAAATACTCTCTGTTTTCATTTTATTTTATTTTAGATTAGGCGGGAAGGTGTTCGTCTTTTCTTACTGTGGTTGCAAGCTCTTCAGAATAACTGTAGCAAAGAACAGCTCTGGATGTTTTCATGCTTAATCCCTGGATTTTCAGCACCACAGTCTGAGCATGGACCTCGAACTTTAGATAATCTCATTAATCCTCCACTCAACCTTCAAGAAAGTAAGATTCATGGATGTTATCCATCCCTATGTTTAAGCTTTCTATGAAGTCTCTTAGAGTATTTTTTAAAATGTCTGTACATTCGTTGACTGGATAACCCAAGGCAATGTATTAAAACATAACTTTTATTATTCTTCAGGTATCGTGAGGCCAGCAGATCAAAAAAGCTGCTGAAATAATAGTTTGTTATTCACAGTTCCCAAGAGGAAGGGGCTCGAACGCCACAGGGGCTACATCGGAAAGCCCCAGAGTTGTTCAGGAGGCAGAGGGAACGGGGGAAAACATGGGCAAGAGTCTTTATTATGGTTTCTTTGGGAAGAAACAGGCAACCCAGGGTAAGCAAGTTTAGGATTAGCTAGTTTGAATAAATCCAGTGGGCTCTAGGGCATAGAGTTGTCCCTAGTTGTCTGGTACCCAACCCTTTTGTAATTAGTATGGAGGAATAGTCACCTTGAATGTTAGTGTAGAGTAGGTGGTAGGGATGTAGGCTCTGAAGTGGTTGGTTTGAATATGAAAAGGCACGCTCACAGGCTAGTCACTTACTGTCTCTAGGAACTGGCTAGCCCTGGGATGGACATACTCTCTCTAGAGTCAGTAACGCCCCAGAGGTATAAGCATCAAAAACCTATGGTTTAACATTTTTCATTAATTACTATTACATATCATCTTGTATCCTGGTGTTAATTTGGATGTACATTGAAGTACAAGTGTGTTTTACTTTGTCCGTTAGATGACTGTGAAAATATAATATGTCAATTTAATTTTTAGAAATACATTTTTTTTCTTTTTTTTTTTTAGATAGAGGCAGGGTTTCACCATGTTGGCCAGGCTGGTCTCGAACTCCTGACCTCAGTTGATCCACCTGCCTCATCCTCCCATAGTGCTGAGATTACAGGCGTGAGTCACCATGCCTGGCTTATAAATGAATTTTCATAAACAGTATTGCTATTTAAAAATTTATAATTTCAGTAATGTTTAATTTTTGCTTTCATTTATTAGTGAGTCTTTGTGCTTTTTACCTTAAATTTTTCTAATATTACTATTATTATTATTTTTTGAGCCAGAATCTCACTCTGTCACCCAGGCTGGAGTGCATTGTTGTGATCTTGGCTCACTGCAACCTTTGCTTCCCGGGTTCAAGCAATTCTCCTGCGTCAGCCTCCCAAGTAGCTGGGACTGCAGATGTGCACCACCATGCCCAGCTAGTTTTTTTGTATTTTTAATAGAGATGGGTTTTCGCAATGTTGGCCAGGCTGGCCTCGAACTCCTGAACTCAGGTGATCTGCCCACCTCAGCCTCCCAAAGTGCTGGGATTACAGACATGAGCCACTGCACCTGGCCAAATTTTTCTTTTTTCTTTTTTCCTTTTTTTCTTTTTTTTTTGTTCCTCCGCTGGAACAAATTTTTCTAATATTCTAATTTTATTTTTACTTCTTTAATTCTCTTCTTTGTGCTTTGTGTATGAGTCCTGTTATTTAAATAACTTAAAGTGATTTTTTTAAAATTCTTTCATGAGCAAACATTGTCCTATACGGTGCTACATTGGTCAGCTAGGGCTACAGTAACCAGACTGGATGACTTAAATAACAAAACTTACTTTTCTCACAGTTAGATAAGGATACCAGTCCTATCCAATTGGGCCTATTCACATAACCTCATGTTACTTTACCTCCTTAAAGGCCCTGCCTCCAAGTACAACCACATTGGAGGTTAGGGTTTCAACATAAGAATTTTGAGGATACACAGTTCAATCCAGAACAAGTGCTCTGTTGGGTACTACATCTTATTTGTAATTTTTATTTCTATAAATTTAGGTTTTGTGGTAAAGCAAAACTATACTTGTAGAAGAAAATGTTAGAAACATTACCAAGCTGGCGTAACATCTATAATGAGCCAGTTCAAGTAGGCTGTATATGCCTGCTTATTTACATCATATGTCATTTTGAAGTATTTAACAGATTTTCATAATTTTTTTTTTTTTTTTTTTTTTTTTGGTGAGTGAGATGGAGTCCTGCATTGTTGCCTGTGCTGTAGTGCAGTCCCATGATCAGCTCATTGTGACCTCAAACTGTTGGGCTCAAGTGATCCTCCTGTCTCAGTCTTCCAATAGCTGGGACCAAATGCACATGCCACCATACCTGGCTTATTTTAAAATTTTTGGTAGAGATGGGGTCTCTGCTATGTTGCCTGGCTGGTTTTAAACTCCTGAGGTCAGGCAATCCTCTCACCATGACCTCCCAAAATGTTGGGATTACAGGTGTCAGCCATTATGTTCAGCCTACTTAACAGGTGTTCTATAAGCATTTTTTCCTCTGCCTCTCTATAACCCTGTCAGCATAGGTTTTCCTTCATCACTCTTTTTTAGAGATAATGTCTTAAAGCTACGTTGCTTTAAGATTAGAGCATAGTGGCTATTCACAGGTATAATCATAATGCACTCTTGGGCTCAAGCAGTCCTCAAGCCTCAGCCCTCCTGAGCAACTGGGACTACAGGTGCATACCCCACACGTGCTATTTCATCAGTGTTTTTGTGGGTGACTTTTAAAATAGTTATTATGCATTTTAAATTCATTTGTGACTGAGTTCTGCCTCTTCTCTTTTCAAGAATAGAAGTTTTGTTTTTTAGTCTATAAGATGTGGAAAATATGGAGTCTCTGTATACTCCCCAGGAGAGACTAAGACGTCTTTATGGGAAGAGTGGGTTTTAAGAGGATTTTTATAGTTTCACAAAATAAAGCATTCATAATATGTATTCTTCTGTATGAGGATAGTAGTCCAGGAACTCCAGAGTACAGATAATAAGGTTTGTATTTTCTTTTTTCTTTCTTTCTTTCTTTCTTTTTTTTTTTTTTTTTTTTTTTTTTGAGACAGAGCGTTGCTCTATTGCCCAGGCTGGAGTGCAGTGGCGCAGTCTTGGCTCACTGCCACCTCCACCTCCTGGTTCAAGTGATTCTTGTGCCTGAGCAGCTGGGATTATAGGCTTGTGCCACGAGGTCAGGCTAACTTTTTGTATTTTTAATAGACATGGGGTTTCACCATGTTGGCCAGGCTGGTCTCAAACTCCTGACCTCAGGTGATCTACCCACCTCAGCTTCCCAAAGTGCTGGGATTATAGGCGTAAGCCACCACGCCCAGCCTAAAGTTTGTCTTTTTAAAAATTAATGATAGAATAACATACCAAGTATTATTTAAGAACTGAAATCTACCTCTATTGTGAGCTTACTTGTTAGTTGATATTTACTGAGAATCAGGTTTAGGGACCTACATGTATATGTTCACCAGGTACTAATTGTGCAGCTTAGGAAATATTTAAGAAAATTCAGCTAGTTGTAGGTTGACTTTCTTGCATTTGCATTTGTTATAATGAATTTTTTTTGAACATCTGAAAGGTAAAAAATATAACACTTTCTTATTTTGTAAGTGTTGACAGATTGGTACTTTGATAAATAAGTGCATTATTACTAATGTGTGTCATCTTTTGGAATTTTTGTAATGGGCTGTCTTCATGTGAATTTAAAATGACCAGAAGTTCTTTCTCAACTGAGATGTTACATACTTGTAATCACTGTGTTATTTGTCCATCCCTTTTGTCACATTCTCTCAATCAAGCGTTCACAAAACAGCTGATTATCAAAATTTGGGGTTGGGCATGGTGGCTCACACCTGTAATCCTAGCACTTTGGGAGGCTGAAGTGCACAGATCACCTGAGGTCAGGAGTTCGAGACCAGCCTGGCCAACATGGTGAAACCCTGTCTCTACTAAAAATACAAAAAATCAGCTGGGCATGGTGGCAGACACCTGTAATCCTAGCTACTTGGGAGGCTGAGACAGGAGAATCACTTGAACCTGGGAGGTGCAGGTTGCAGTGAGCCGAGATCGTGCCATTGCATTCCAGCCTGGTTCACAGAGTGAGACTCTGCTTCAAAAAAATAAAATAAATAAAACAAAATTTGTGGTTGTTCTGATAAACTATCAGGAATGATCTCAGATTTATTTCAAGGTTCAGTCATTAGAAAGTTTTCAAGCAATTTTCATTGCATACACATTTTGCAGTTAAATGTTATTTGGTTATATTGTTTTATTAAATTTGTTTTGTAACTATAGTATTCTTTTGTCTTTGGATAGCTCAAGTCACTATAGAAGAAATCACTCCTCTTGTCCCCCCGCAATCAGGAGATAAAGGGCAAGAAGATCTCACAAGCTATTTTCTTGAAGCACTTCTAAAATATATAGTAATTCAGGTATTTGTTATTTTCTTTGATATGACACTCCTTACTATCCTATGTGAGTGATTCCTTTCTCCCTCTTTTACCATTATTCTGTTATAGTATATATTTGCTTATTTTCTTTATGTTGGGGAGGTTGGAGGGGAAGGGTTAATGGCTTCCTTTTAATTAGTTTTAGCCTTTAAGTTTTGTAAGTGTAACCAACCAAGTGATGGTGTTAGGTGATATTTCCTACACTTATTATGTAAACTCAAATTTTAGACTCTTCTTTGGAGTAAAATAGACTCTTCACTGTTTACAAGGGTATTCCTGAGTTATAAAAATTCTCTTCATGTTTTTTTCCTGTATCCCTCTATTCATCCTTGGCTGCCACAATAAAAAAGACAGAAACCACAAAGGCATGTTTTTGTTGTATCTGTAGTGGAAACGAGCAGCAGACTGTTACTGCTCCAGGTCTGCCACATAATAGATGCATATATTTGCTTATTTTCTTGACAAAGGAGTGACAAATTTTTACTATTGAAAATATGTTAATATCTCTTTCTCAGATAAAATCATTGGAGGGATGATGTCACTCTTAGAAAGGGATCTAGAGAGAGACATTTTTGTATATACCTTCTTATGTGAGACAGTTGGGCCTATTTTCTAATCCTTTCATTTGTGATCAGCAGTGATGCTTCATATGAAAAGCTGATAACTGTTTGATTTAGGAATCAATCTGTCAGTATGTAACAACTAAGGAGGTGGGCTGCAGGATAGCGATTGGGGAGAAATTTAATTTACACTTAAACCTGTATGTACCTTTTGAATTTTTAGATGCATGTATTTTGCAAGGTAACCTACTCACCTTTAGATATAAAGTGTGCATACCCTGATTGACTGATGAAAATGCTGTTATTAGCGCATTTCTTGTAACAGCTCCAAACACAAAAATTCCTTATACCTCAGAAACAAACAGTATAAAGGTAATTTGGATTCTAAACCAGATCACCAGAGTTTGAACCCTGATTCCACATTTTACTAATAGTGTGGCTGTCGGCAAATTACTTCATAACCACTTTGTGTTTCTGTTTCCTTATTTGTGAAATAGAGATAAAAATAATACTTATCCCATTTTGGTGTTTCAGGCCTAAATAGTGCAAAGTGCTTAGAATAAAATAATGCACTGCACACCATAAGTATTCTGTAGCGGGCAGGTGTTATGATCATCATTGTTATTACTAGTTTTTCTTTAAAAAATACTTTCGTACTTCATATAGATTTTAAATATTGTGTTACTGATTTATTGAGCTATAATTGATACACAATAAACTGCAACATTTGAAGTTTACAGTTTGATTAATTTTGTTACATGTATACATCCATGAAACCTTTACCACAATTACGATAATGTATATATTTATCACCTCTAGACATTTTCTGTGATCTTTGTTTGCTTTGTTTTCTGTTTGTTTGTTTGAGACAAGGTCTTGCTCTGTCACCCAGGCTGGAGTACAGCAGCCTAATTATGGCTTACTGCAGCCACAACCTCCTGGGCTCAAGTGATCCTGCCACCTCAACTTCCAAACACCTGGGACTACAGGCTCAGACTACTGAGCCTGGCTAATTAAAACTTTTTTTTTTCTTTTGGAGAGACAAGGTCTCACTGTGTTGCCCAGGCTGGTCTCAAACTCCTGAGCTCAAGCGATCCTCCCACCTTGGCCTCCCAAAATGCTGTTATCATAGGTGTGAGCCACCATGCCCCTCAGATCCTTTTGTAGTTCATCCCATTGAACTCCCATACCACCATTTTAACCTTAGTAATCTATTGATCTGGTTTTTTTTTTTTTGTCATTATAGAATAGTTTGTGTTTTCCATAGTTTTTATGTAAATAAAATCATAGGGTACATACTTTATTTTGGTCTTGCTTTGTTTTGTTTGATTATTTTAAGAATTATCTATCTTGTTGTATGTGTTAGTAGTTTGCTTCTTTTATAGCATTCCATGGTAGGGATGCATTAGTTTATCTAGTTATTTGTTCATGGTTATTTGAGTGGTCTTTAATTTTTGGCTATTTAAAGTAAAACTTCTATGAATATTGGTAAACAAGTCTTTATGTGGACATACAACACTAGAATGGCTGGGTCATATAGTAGGTGTATATATTGACTGTTTCAGAAACTGCCAAGCTGTTTTCCAAATGATTGTACCTTTTTACATTCCACTAGCAATATGTAAGACTTATACAATTGCTTGGTAGAGTCAGTTTGTAATTTTAGCCATTCTAGTGAATGTGTAGTGGTATCTCATTATGGTTTTAATTTGTATTTCCCTAACAGCTAATGGTATGTTGAGTATCTTTTTATGTGCTTATTTTTCATCCATGTATCTTAGGTGAAATGTCAGTTCACTTTTTTTGCCCATTTTTAAATTTGGTTGTCTTACTAACTTTAAGTTTTTTATATGTTTTAGAAAGCAATCATTAGCCAGTTGTATGTTTTGCAAATATTTTCTCCCAGTAGCTCATCTTTCCATTTTCATAGCAGTTTTTTGAAGAATAAAAGCTTTTTATTTTGATAAAGTCCACTATACTACTTTTTTGTTTTTGTTTTTTGAGGTGAAGTCTTGCTCTGTCACCAGGCTGGAGTGCAGTGGCGCGATCTTGACTCACTGCAGCCTCCACCTTCCAGGTTCAAGCAATTCTCCTGTCTCAGCCTCCCGAGCAGCTGGGACTATAGCTGCATGCCACCACGCCCAGCTAATTTTTTATATTTTTAGTAGAGACAGGATTTCACCATGTTAGCCAGGATGGTCTCGATCTCCTGACCTCATGATCCTCCCACCTTGGCCTCCCAAAGTGCTGGAATTATAGGCGTGAGCCACTGCATCCAGCCTTACTATACCACTTTTTTAATAGATCTGAGTTTTGGAATAGTTTCTAAGAAGTCTTTGCCTCATCAAATGTTACGAAGATACTCTCCTATGTTATCTTCTTGAAGTTTTATAGTTTTATGTTTTACATTAAGGTTTATGGTCCATTTTGAGTTAATTGTGATGTATGAGCAATGTTGGCCTTAATCCTTTGATTAAAGTAGTGTCTGCCAGGCTTTTCCAGTGTAATATCAGTAAGTATTGCACTGGGAAATCAACAAGCATTTTGTGGGGAAGTACTATGTAACTACCTAAATATCCCCTTTCTTATAGAAATTTCACATATGTCTTAGCATCCCTTGAAGGCTTTTGACTTTGTAATTAAGAGGTTGACCAAACGATAATTAAAAAAAAAAAAAAACAGCTTTATTGAGATATGATGCACACTTCATGCAGTTCACTCACTTAAAACATACAGTTCAGTGTTTTTAAAGTATATTCACGGGGTTACACAGCCATGACAATATAATTTTAGTGCTAACAGGAAACCTCATACTCATTAGGAGTCAGTCCTCTTATCCCCTAACCCTTTCATCCCCAGCCCTAGG
Source organism: Sapajus apella (assembly GCF_009761245.1). Classification (NCBI taxonomy): domain Eukaryota; kingdom Metazoa; phylum Chordata; class Mammalia; order Primates; family Cebidae; genus Sapajus; species Sapajus apella. Next base: position 7,243,286 of record NW_022436990.1, read on the forward strand.
CAAACATGAATTGATTTTCTCTCTACATATATTTGCCTATTCTGAACATTTTACGTTAATAGTATCATACAATATGTAGTCTTTATTGAATAGCTTCTTTTACTTAGGAAATGTTTTCAAGGTGTATCCATGTTGTAGCATGTATCGATACTTCATTTTTATTCCACTGAATAATATTATATTGTATACATATACAATATTTTGTTTATCTCTTCATCATCCAATGAGTATTTGAGTTGTTTCTACTCTTTGGCCAACTAGTGATATTTTAATTCTATCATTACTTCTACATTCAAGAATTGGCTACACACTGTAGGACAAGCTTTCTCCCCTCCCCATTTGTTTACTTACTTACTTATTTATCTCAACCCATGTTGAGATAAATTCCTATGAATTCATGTTTTAGTATTTACTATAGTTATTAATTTTGATGCTCAGATTGTCCTAGATTTGTCTAGTGGAAGTTTCTTCAAGCAGCCTCTTAACACCTTTTGAATTGCTTCTGTCATTGTATGAGTGCTTTCTTACTTCCTTGCACCACAAGATATTCCAGGCTCATTTCGTACCTTCCTTGCCCACTCTGGAATCTGCTGCTTCTCTAAGGACTTGTCATTCATTTTAACGGAGAATTGTATTCACAGATACAGACACACACACACCCATGAATCTATATTCCTGTCTGTCATAATGTTGATTCATAACCGATTCTCCAGATTTCAGTCTAGTACCACAGGGTTCATTCTGGTTTCTTCCTTTCCATATTTACAACTCTTTGTCAATGAGAAATGTGGCTCACATTATTCTCAGTACATTTACGTATTTAATCAGTCTTCCTTGTGCATAATCAATCTCCGATTGCCACCGTTGCCCTCCTCTGCAGACATTCTCCTTAACTTGATTGATTCTAGTACCCCATTCTGGGCCTTTGCCAACCACCTGCTTAGATGTCTTCCTTACCTTCTTAGAGTTCTCACACACTCTATTATACTGCTCTATCTCCTTCTGTCCTCACTTCTCCAACTTCATGGACACCTTCCTTAACTGTCTCAGACTGTGAGTCCCTGCTGGACTACTGCCTCTGCTATACCCCATTCATTGATGGCCTGTGTCCAGTGCTCAGGCTCTGATTATCTGAACTTGACTGCTGCCACTGCTTACACACTCTCACCCTGGCCACGTATGTCATGTAATTTGTATGATTTTTGGCAGAATTATTCAGGAAGGGACAAAAGGGAAGGAACTTTAAATTTTATCATTAGTAGGACCAACTTTTGCATAAATTTTCATAGTTTTTTGAAATATATGTATAATATGTTTATTTTAATTTTTTTGAAATACACATATTTCTAATATTTTTCTAATTTTTTTGAAATATACATAATGTATGACAATAGACCAATTTAAAAGATTTGTCCTTATGCTATGTATTACGATCATTAGTATTAATAGTTCAGTGTATTGTAACCTTTTATAAGCTTGTTTATAATTGCTAATACTTGCATTTAAGAGATTCTGTCTTCTGGAATGATTCTAATTATATAATTTATTTTTAGGTAAAAAGTTTAGAATGGAAGAACAAAGAAAACCAAGAAAGGGGATTTTCATTTTTGTTTTCACATTTTAAGAAATATTACTTGCCTTATATTTTTCCAAACATCTGTAAGGAGAACAGTTTATATCATCCTATACTTGGTAGGTAATGTTCAGAATTTTCTGAAAGATCACATATAGGAGTAAAATAATCTCTCACTGTAAAATTGGCATTTGTTACTGCAGGAAACTGATCATATTTAATATTTGTATTGGTTGGTACAGATATGTTACCTAGATTCATACTGAAAGTGAATTTGTATTAATGGGAAATTTTCAATGAGAATGAGAATTTTTTTTTTAGAGATAGGGACTCACTCTGTCACCCATGTTGGAGTGCAATGACATGATTATAGCTCACTTCGGCCTTAGCTGAGGCAGTCTTCCCATCTCAGCCTGTCCAGTAGCTAGGACAACGGTCATGCACCACCACATCTGGCAAGTTACTTTTTTTTGTAGAGTTGGGGTCTTGCTATGTTGTCCAGGCTGGTCATGAACTCCTGGCTTTGAGTGATCCTCCCACCTTGGCATCGCAAAGTGCTGGGATTGTAAGCATGAGCCACCACACCCAGCCAGCAATGAACATATATTTAAAAAACTTATTTTCTGGATTTTATCCATTAGAAAAGTTAGCCCACCAGAAATATTTGTGATGAATTCTTGTTTGGTATGATCCTTAGATTATATTATAAATTTTCTTTTTAGGGTTCCCCCCATATGGGGATTCAATCAAGTATTAGTCTTATTCAAATCCTATATTAATAATTACATAGTCATGTTTTGTCCAGTATTTATTATAGGTTGGGGCAAACGTAATTGCAGTTTTGCAATCACTTTTAATAATTATTGTGCCAATATATCTCTTGGAGCCTTGAGCCTAGAGCCTTTTGTACATATCCTGGGTTAGGAGCATATCTCTGCCATTTATAGATGGTATTGGTAGTCTGTAGGTAAATTGTCTCTTTCCCAGAAAGATTTTCCTAATACCAAGTTTAGGTGACTAACAGGCTCAGGTAAAACCTCATATTTTGTATGACTTCAAAATGTGTGCTTCAGTGTTAGGCTAATTGAAGTAAGGTCTTATTTATTTCAAATGGTTCTGGAAGCTTCTTGGTACTTACGTAGGTTCATTGAACTTTTTGATATTTTGTAAAAAGACATGTTTCCATAGTTCTATGCAAAATCTAATAAATTTTGAAATGTCATTTTTGTGCTAAAGCTACTTCTAAAACTAGAGTAGCATAACAATATTTTCTCAAATATTTAAAAATGTAAGTTTTTCTAAACATAGTTTCTTTCTTATTTTGGTTTTTATTTTCCTTTTATTTTGCACAGACATCCCACAAATGAGACCAAAGCCACATTATGTCATGATAAAGAAAGATGCTGAAACCAATGAAGCAATCTATTGTACAAAGGAGCCTTTCATTAAAGCTCGTGTTATTGTCATTCGTTGGCTGGTTTCTTTCTGGCTGGAGCCAAAACCACATACAGGACCTCATATTCCTGGGATGGAAGGTGAAGTCTTGCCAAAGAATATTCAGGTAATGCACAAATGGGGCAGGCTTAATAAAGTTAGAAATGGCTTTTGAGATTTACTCCATTGATTTCAATTGCCTTAGGTGGAGAGTACACTCAAAACAAGTAATTTATTTGTATAAATATATTTTATAAATGCAAATTTTAATAATTATAGAATTAAGAAGTTTCTTAATAAATGAAACGGGAGGTATAGAAGATAATTTCTTTAGTATATCAGTCTCATCTTCTAATTTATTTCTATATTTTATTTTAATTATATAGTACTAAAAATATTCTGAATTGTAAAGATAAATCTTACAAGTGAAAAGAACTGTAATCAAATGATAGGACCTTCATAGCCCTTTTAATTTGGGGACATTCGAAAAATGCAGATTTAAAGTCCTGTTCACACCCCCTTCCCTCTTTTTCAACAAAGATACCAAGTCTAGAAATGTGATATACAATACACACCAATACAGTGGAAGAATTAATATTTCAAGCTATTGTTTTAGATTTAACAATTTACCTCTTTTTCATACTTCTTTTTTTTCCTCCCTTTTCCCTCATTGTACATTTTTCTAAACATGTCTGTATTACAGTATTTTTTACTATTTTTATTTTCCTTTCCTCAGATTTTCGTAGTTTTAAAAATCTTAAACTATGTGTGTTTTTTCTATAACACCTTAAATCATTTATAAGTAGGATAAAAGGTATCAAGTGTATTTAATTCATCAGAATTCAGAAAATTTGACTTTTATTCCTGTTAGTTTTTAATTTATCTGTAGCAGACTATATGGTGTGTTTTCCCCAAAAACTTTGCTCTAAGTTCTGTGTGAAGAACTATTAAATGCGAAAACTCTCAAGCAGAGCTTTCTGCTTTCTGATCCTAGAACATAGTGGATGAAAATCATAAATGTTGTTTGATGGGAAAGGCATATTCGAGACCATTTATTTATGCTCTCTTACTTTATGGATGACAAAACCAATGCCAAAAATTGAATAACTTAACAAAGTAATTTATCATACCACAAAATAGTGCGACTTTTGTCATATAGTAATTTGCTTATCACCACCTTAAGACTTAATTTTTCCATGTCTGTCTGGTTAAGCTTGATCTTCAGCCTTGGTGAAAATTCCATTATTAGAATTAGAGAATTTTCCAAGTTTTCTAATTTTTTTTTTGTTTCATTTCTGCCTGTCATAAATTTTATTCCTTTTCTTTGTTTTTTGTTTTGCTTAAGAAGCTTTTACTTGTGTAAATTTGTGTCCACAGTAAAATAGAGGTATTTTTAAACATTTAAGGTTTTGTTAGTCTGGTGTTAAATTATTTACTTACTCTTGAAGGTCTGAGCTGTCTCTAACTGCATTATTCATCCATACAGCTTTAATTAGTAACTTGTTTGAACTGTAAACTAACTGAGAAACATATATAACTATAGGTGGGTAGATGATTAATTACCACACATTTTGAAGTATCTCTGTCACTTAGTTGAGTTACTTGCATTGCCACTTTATTTAGAATGGCTTTTAAATGAAACTCTATGCTGGGAACTTAAGCAGTGGTATAAATCACTTGGGAAATGCTTTTGATTTTGTCAGTGTTACCTATTAAACGACAAAATACACAGTTAATGATTATGATATTGTTTCTCTCTCTTTCTCTCTCTCTCTCTCTCTTTTATTTTAGAGAGCAGCTGCTAGTTTAGTATCCAGAGAAGAAAGCAAAAATGATAATGCTGATAAAGCAGACAGAACTACAGAACCAGAACAGTCTCATTCCAATACAAGCACTCTCACAGAGCGAGAACCTAGCTCGTCTAGTCTCTGTAGTATTGATGAAGAACATCTCACAGACATTGAAATAGTTCGCAGAGTTTTTTCTTCTAAAAGAAGTAACGTAAACTTTGTGACAGAGATATTTCGTCAGGTAACACCTCTCTATTTTTAAAATATAAGGAAGGCTTTTATCTTTAATACTAAATGTACTGATTTTTAGCTGGGAACAGTGGTGTGTACTTTTAGTTCTAGTTACACAGAAGGCTGAGGTGGGTGGATCGCTTGAACCCAGGAGTTTGAGGCCATTTTGGACACCATGGAGAGACCAAATCTCTTAAAAAAAAAAAAGAGAAAGAAAGAGATTACTGATTATTAGCTATTTAAAATTTATTCTTCATGTAGATTTCTTTAGTTTATACTTAGTTTATAAAATTTACATCTAATCCTTTAGTATTTTCTATTCTTTACATATTTTAGTTTGTGATACTTTTAGCTCACTATTTTTCCCTTTATACTCTTTTTGTTACCAGAATAATTTCTTAAATTACTAATTGCAGATTGAAACCCTTCTATCATTTGATTAACAAACTGTAGTAAAATTATTTCATCATCAGTAAATGGTTATATGAAGGGAGGTTTTTATTGCTTTTATCCTCAAGGCTTAATTTTGTCCTCTAAGGCATTCTGAAGTCAAAGTTGGTTTAAGACAGATATTTCTTGAACTCCTGACCTCAGGTGATCCGCCCGCCTCCATTTCCCAAAGTGCTGGGATTACAGGCTTGAGCCACCAAACCGGGCCTCTTAACACAGATATTTCTTAGGGAAAATATAGAAAGAAAGGGAAAGAACAAAAACTATTTCACATGAAGATAGCTAGAAATCCCTAAGTGCACATTCTCAAATACGTAGAAATTTTGTGGAAAAGAAACCTTATGAAAACTACCATTTGCTCTTAATGGCAAAGGTACTTTTATAAGTAAACAACATTGAGTTTTGCAGCTGAGAGGGATCATGCAGGTGTCCCAGGAAGTAGGTGAGTGGTAGATCTGTAACTAAAATGCCCACATCTGGGTCGCCATGTCAGTACTCTTTATTCAGTGCCATACTTCGTTCACATGCCAGGGAGCTCTCTAGGCAAAGCAAATAGTCTTGATCTCCCACACGTATTTATTGATGTGTAAAACAAAGCATGAGACAGCATTAGCCTTGTCAGCCTTAGTTAAAGAAAGAAGCTTGTTTTAATTTTTTGTCCGGCGTTGGCAGTGGTTCCAGCTGGATTTAAGGTTTGTGTTAACAGAATATGTAACAATCGGGAAAGGGAAGATACTTGGCAAATAATGTTGGAATACTTGTGGGAAATGTTAAAGCTTATAGAACTATTCAGGCTTTCTAGTTCTTGTGTCAGTTTAAATAAGTTTATTTTTCTAGGCATTTGTTTATTGTGTTTGTTTTCAAATTTGTTGACAAAGCTCATCACATCCTTTTATAATCCTTTTAACCCCTGAAGTATTTATATTCAGGTCCTCCTTTTTATTCCCATCAGTACAGTATTTAATTGCCCTGGTAATTTTTAAAATTTTTTTGTAGAGCAGTGTCTTGCTGTGTTGTCCAAGCTGGTCTTGAATTCCTGGCCTCAAGCAATCCCCCTGCCTTGGCTTCCCAAAGTGCTGGAATTACAGACATTAGCCCTATCCCTTGTTTGTTTGTTTTTTTTTGATGATGATTCTTGCCAGAGGTTTGTCAGTTTTATTAGTCTTTTCTTTCTGTCTTTTTCTGTCTTTTCCGCCAACCACCATTTCTTCTCCTATAGTGGTTATCATATGTTTTAACATGCATACTTCACTTTTCAGGTTCTAAAGTTTTTTCTTTTACCCTCCTCCTAATCAATACAAGGACCTTAGAGCCCCACTAGTCTAATTTTCCCCCCAAACATATATATTATTATCAAGTAATTTAATTCTATTTTTTGTGTTGATGTATATTTGTTATATATTTGCCACTTTATTTTATCATGAGTTCTTCCATTTCAGATCTTCTATTTAGAATCACTTTCCTCTGCTTGAAGTTCATCATTTAGAAATTATTTTATTCAGGGGGATCTTGTGTTTCAAAAAAAAAAAAAAATTATTTTAGTGGGTATATGCTGGTATCAAACACTTTTAATTTTATGAGGTTTTCCTAACTTTATTGAGGTATACCCAACAGATAAAAATTGTATATATTTAAGGTGTACAATGTGATGGTTTTTTTTTTAATCTATTTATTTATTTTTATTTATTTATTTTTTCACACATTACTCAGTAGGGTCACTCAGAGCAATGTGATGTTTTGATATAAGTATACATTGTGGATGATCACTACAATCAATCTGATTAACCTAGTAATGGCCTTAGATAAAATTTCATTTGCTTGTATATGGTTAAGAATACTTAAGATAAAATCTTTTAGCAAATTTCAGGGGTAAATTACAGGGCTGTTAACTATAGTCAACATGCTAGATATCGAAAACCTGTTCATCCCATATAACTGAACCTTTGTACATTTTGATCATCTCCCATTTTGCCTACTGCTCAGCCCTTAGTCACCACCATTCTACTCTCTGCTTTTATAAGCTTGATTCTTTTAGATGGCACATTTAAGTGAGATAATACAATAAGTTGTCTTTCCATGTCTAGCTTATTTCACTTAGCATAATGTCCTCTGGGTTAGTCCATGTTGTTGCAAATGTTGGGATTTTCCTTTTTTTGTTATTTTGAAACAGGGCCTCACTCTATCTCCCAGGCTGGAGTGCAGTAGTGTGATCACAGCTCACTGTACTCTCAAACTCCTGGCTCAAGTGATTCTTACGCCTCAGCCTCCCAAGTAGCTGGGACTACAGGTGTACACCAACGTGCCTAGCTAATTTTTAAAAATTATTTTGTAGAGAGGGCTTCTTGCTATGTTGTCCAAGCTGGTCACCAGGTCCTTGCCTCAAGCAATCCTTTCATGTCGGCCTCCCAGTGTGCTGAGATTGAAAGCATGAGCCACTGTGGTTGGCCCTAGGATTCTCTGCTTTATAAAGGCTGAATAATTTTGTGTTTGTGTGTGTGTGTTTGTATTTACCTGTAATTTCTGGCTCTCTACTCTGTTCCACTGGTTTATATGTCTGTTTTTTTATGCTGGTACCATACTGTTTTGATTACCGTTTTGTAATATATTTTGAAATCAGGAAGTGTGGGTACCTCCTGCTTTGTTCTCCTTGCTGAAGATTATTCCAGGTCTTTTGTTGCTTCTTCATAGAGGAATTAACTGCTAATTTATGAACTTGAATATTCTGGTTTCTTCAACAGTTATTTCTTGTTGTAAATTTATAAATTATCACTCTGGTTTTATACATCAGTTTTTAGCCATGGCTAATATCAGTTTTTCCTCACAATTCACATTTAGCATGTTGGGAAAATCATATTTTGGAATCTGCAAGGACATAGGTCTCTGGTGTGTAGTAAATTCAGACCACTAGGTTGTAGTCTGACAATTTGTCTAATATTTTAGCACTGGAGGATATTAATTTTTTGAGATTATTAGACTTTATTTTTCAATGTCCTAGACTGACAGCAAAATTGAGTGAGAAGTATACACTAATTTTTTAAAACAGGAATTTTTCAGTATCTTAAAACAGAATTTCTTTGAGATCTCTTTTTTTTTTTGGTGAGACATAGTCTCACTGTCAACAGGCTGGAGTGCAGTGGCACAATCTCGGCTCTCTGCAACCACCACCTCCCCGGTTCAAGCAATTCTCCTGCCTCAGCCACCCGAGTAGCTGGGACTACAGGTGTGTGCCACCATGCCCAGCTAATTTTTTGTATTTTAGTAGAGATGGGGTTTTGCCATGTTGGCCAGGATGGTCTTGATCTCCTGACCTCATGATCCAACCGCCTCAGCCTCCCAAAGTGCTGGGATTACAGGCGTGAGTCTCTGTGCCTGGCCTGAATCTTTTTAAGGAAGGCTGAGCTCTTGCTACAACTGTAAAATAAATATTCTAATAGCAGGCAGTGAAGATCAAAATCTTGCCGTTTGGCCATTAAAGCTGCTAGCATATGAGAGTGATAATTTAGGAATGAGTTGGTTAAAGAAAATAGCACATAAAGTAGTTTACTAAGGAATTAATAGCAAATAAGCTAAAGGATTAACAAACAACAGTAAATATTCTATAGATACTGCACATTAACTTTTCATCATTATCTTGGGAGCTGACTTTTTTGCTAGTTTCATTCAGATAAAGTAAGTTCATGTGACCACTTTATTATTATTTAATATACCTACTAATAACTCTAGAATAGAAAGTAGCAGGTTTTAGATAAAGGTTTTGTGATTTTTGAGGTTGATATTAATAGGTAGTATCATAAAAGGAAAAATAAAAGCAATTTAATTCTATTTGCACCTAAAAATAAAGTAAAAATATTAACCCATAAACACAAACATGCACAGGGAAAGGACTTTGGGTGATGAGATCAAGAGTATTTTTGCTGTTTTATTTTTGCAAGTCTGGATTGTGTCAATGTTTTTTCTATGAAAATGTGTATTCGTGTTGAGGAAAATATCTATTTTTTTAAGATCCCAGAAAAAGAATTACTATGAGATCCTTCTTTTAAATTTTGCCTTATTGTTAGACTATAGAACTTGATTATATGTAAAATGAAGTATGCGAGTCTTAACTTTTTTCTTTGTATGCTTAGAAAAGGTGAGGTATCTTATTACATACGATTTTTATTAGTTTTTGGAGGCAAATTTAACTTTTGTTTTAAAATCAAAATCTGTTTTAATAGTAATAGTTCTTAAAAAGACAATGATGACTGGGTGTGGTGGTGTGTGCCTATAGTCCAGGCTACTCAGGAGACAGAGGCAGGAGAACCGCTTGAGGCCAGGAGTTCCAGACTAGCCTGGGCAGCATAGCGACACCCTGTCCCTAAAATAATAAAAAATGTAAAAACCAAAATAATGTAAGTTACAAGAAAGTGTAACTTATTATGAAAAGTTGTATTTACATTGGGCTTCATAAGAGCTCAACTATTTTAGGAAGCAAGGAATATCATCATTCTGAGCAATACAATTTCAACTAATCTTTATTTCTTCCACTTGAAGTCATTGCTTATCAACCAAAAACATTCCTATATCAATATGCAAATAATTTGGAGACAACAGGCTTTTTATGACAATGAATTGATTAACTTTTAAAAGTTGTTTATATCTCACATTTTATAGTAAGATAGAAATATATGTACAGCAGGTCTTTAAGAAACATTGTTTAACTATAATGTTGATGACAAAAATTCCCATTTGTATGTTCTCCCCATGTCTGTGTGGGTTTTCTTGAGGTACTATAGTTTCCTCCCACATCCCAAAGCTATGCACATTAGGTAAATTGGTGTGTCTAAATGGTCTCAGTCTGGGTGAGTGTTGGGGTATATGTTGTTGTACCCTGCAATGAAACAGCATCCCGTCCAGGGCTGGGTTCCTGTCTTGCCCCTGAGCTGCTGGAATAGACTGGCTACCAGTAATCCTGATTTAGAATATTAGGATAATTAATTGTCTTGTTTTTATTAATCTTTCTTAAATGAGCACATAGCTCACATTTTATTTCAGTGTTTAATATTGTGTTTTGGTCTCTAGAAATTTGGTGGGTTTTTTTTTTTTCTTTTACCAGAAATATCCCATAGGAACTTAACTCTTGTTTATATCAATTAGCTTATGGCAAAATGAGTTGTGTTTTAGTCATTGTTTTGCTTAAAGTTGCAGTTTCCAAGAATCTATGATGTGATGTGAAAAACATTACTGCATTAGTGGTTGGTAGTAAAGGAAAAGGTATCATTATCTCTGTTCTCCCTTTTTTTCCCTAGGCATTTTTATTACCAATTTGTGAAGCAGCAGCTATGAGAAAAGTGGTAAAAGTATATCAAGAATGGATCCAACAAGAGGAAAAACCTTTGTTCATGCAAGAGCCTGAAGAAATTGTGATCACTTCTTCAGACCTCCCTTGTATTGAAAATGTCATAGACCATGATATTTCAATGGAAGAAGGAGAAAAAAGAGAAGAGGTAAAGTTACAAGATTTGTATATTTGAGTATTAGTCTAATAGATTAAGAGTTTTGCAGAAACATAATAATGGGTTAACACAAATATACTGACTGAATGGGAAGATGAAGATATCTTTCAGTCTGTTTTGCAACAATTTAGGTAATGTAACAGTAGTTATCTCAGTACCTTGTAGCAAAGCCCTATGATGCCATAATTTTTAAAAATTAATATTGAGGTCATATACTGATTCTTTAAGCCATTTTCTAGGTAAAAATTAGATACTGTTATTAAGGTATAATAATTCGAAATGTGGTACTACATCAAAATGGATTTTAAAATACATACTTTGGGGGGGTTATTACCAAACCATATTCCTCCTTCCCTGGCAGGAGTGACTATTTAGGAGTGGCTACCTAGGACAAGCCACAATATTTGTGTTCCCTCCTTGGAATCTTTTGCACTAGAACTGATTTCAGAATGCGAAACTTCTTGACTTGGTAAATAAGTTCTTTTGTGATAAGAAAGACTAACGTTTACTTATGGCGGGGAAAAGATGAGAAAAGAGAGAGTAATAGAGGTGGCATTTGGGTCCCTGGTTCCATTTATTCCTTTGGTTGACCAACCTTTGTCACAGGTGAGGCTCTCCAAGAAACAGATGCTGAGATGGAGTTAGGAGTACAGAGAATTTATTGAAAGTGATTTATCTGTTTTGTCTGATTTGCCTTTCACCATAAAGTTGTCTGAGATTGATAATATAGTTTGCTAAATCTAGATAGAAATGATTGAGTAATGTTTATTCACTTTAGTAGTTAATCTAACCTCATCAGTGGTGATTAGTCAGGATACTAATGTATGAATGAATAGGCCAATTCTGTAGGGTTTTGGTGAGTCTGAGAGAGAGAGAGAGAGAGAGAGAGAGAGAGAGTGAGAGAGTGTGTGTATGTGTGTGGGTGTGTGTGTGTGTATACACATATACATAGAGCATCTTCCCCCTTCCAAGAAAGGGAAAAATGTAACTGAGAAATATAATTTAAGTAAATAAAATTAACCATATAAATCATAAAATAATATCTACAGTCCTAATTCTTATGCACCAATGAAAAATAACATATTTATTGATATTTTTATGCTGGAAAATAAACCTATCAGTTTAAAAATAATTTGCCTTCCCCAACTTTTTTAGTCATGCTGTGCCATATATAATGAGCCTACCCCATATCATTTACTGTTCTTAAATAAGAATGATGGATAATAGAAACTATGTACATATATAATTGAAAAACAAAGAATGGAAGGAAGGGAGGGAGGGAGAGAAAGGGTAGATTGGTGATGTTAGGTGTGTTGGGTAGGTTTGTTCTATTGGTTACTCAAGTACTGTCACCAGCGCTGCCATTAGAGATGTGGTTTTTTCAAAGTGCCAGCAACTCTTGCATAAGTTGTGGACCAAAACCAAAAGGTTTAATCATTTATTGATTTACATTTCGGATAAATCCACTGTATGTGGGACTCATTTAACGTTTTTGTTGTTACAGTTATAAAATTGAATTATGTTATAAATTGAGATAATTGTAAATGGGTTTTTAATTTTATTGATTAAAAAAAACTTTTTTTTTTTTTTGAGACAAGGTTTTTCTCTGTCACCCTGGCTAGAATGCAGTGGCGTGATCTCAGCTCACTATAACCTCCACCTCCTGGGCTCAAGCCATCATTCAGCCTCAGCCACCAGAGTAGCTGGGAGTACAGGCATTTGCCACCAGGCCCAGTTAATTTTTTTTTTTTAATTTTTGGTAGAGACAGGGTTTCACTATGTTTCCCAGCTGGTCTTGACTCTTGAGCTCAAGTGACCTGCCCACCTCAGCCTCCCAAATTGCTGGGACAGGCGGGAGCCACAGTGCTTGACCTAAATGGGCTTTTTAAATTCTCATAGTATCTGTAAGACATTTGAAAGACATGCAGAATACAAGACAATTTCTTTGTGTGTGTGTGGAGAACTGTCATGTGCTGTGTAGGATGCTTAGCACTCTCTGTCCTATTTCATTAAATTGCAGTGGTATCTTTTATTCTTGTGACAAGGAAACACTCACAAATTTCAAAATACCATACAAAGCTTTCTCTTGCCCACATTGAGAACTAATGTTGGAAGTAGAAACATAAGCAGAGATTATTTCTACCTTCACGTAACTTCTGGTTTAGCCAGAAGACAAACATACAAAATAAGTATTATAAGACAGTGTTACTGCTATGATCCTAGAGCATGAAAGAATACCTAACCCTGCTTGGGGAAATCAGGGAATGCTTCATGGAAGAGGTAGTATAATATAAAAGAGCAGGTAGACAAATGGGAAAGGTGACACATAGTGTAAATAGTATCTACAAATGTATGAGGAACCTTGAAAATATTTTTGTTTGGCCGCAGCATAGAGTAGATAGGAGAGAACAGCAGGAAATATGAAATAGACAGGACTAGATTTTGTTCAGTAACTTGTATGCTATGTTAGTAGACTTTAATTACATTCTAGAAACTGGAAAGCCTTTGAAGGGTTTTGAACAAGAGAGTAACATGAATAGTTACATACTTCAGAAAGTCATACCAGGCCCAGAATGAAGGATAGATTGTATGTCAGTCTGTAAGCAAGAAGACCAGTTAGGAAGGATTAGCAAAGTTTGAAGGTGAGATGATAAGTACCTGATCTAGGACAGTGGTAGTTGCAGTGGAAATATAAGGGAGAGGACAGATATATTGGTGTCTTTGAGGAATGGGGAGGTGTCGTAAGTTTCTTTTGCAACCAGAGTAGTTGCCATTCACACATGGATGGGAATTTTAAACAGCACAAGTATGGTGGTAACTAAGGCAGCTGGAGGGATTGGATTGGCAGGAATGGGGGGATGTGATTAATAAACTTATTTTTAAATATCTTGAGTTTGAGATGCTTGTGGGTCATTCAGGAAGAACTCTTCAGAAGACGCTTGATTATAGGGATACAGAGCTTAAGAGAAAGACTTAGAGCATGGCATGTTGTATTGACTACTCAGGACAGGGTTCCAGTACTGTTTCTGGTAATGGCAGAGCTGTTTGTATTGGACTACCTCTTGCATATTACAAACTCTATATAAAATATTTTTTTTAAAACTTAGCTATTTGAAGATATTGATGAGTGACAAAAAGCAGGAAGACACTGGAGGGACACTTTAAAAAGAGAACTACAGAGCGGCATTTCTGTTTGTGCTTTTTAACTGAGGGAACTCCCTTCTCTGTAGGACTTGTCACAGCTAAAATGTAAGCAGGAAGCTATAATCTTAGTGATTTGACATTTCAGTATTCTTTGAATAATGAGAATTTTAGTACTCCTAAATAGGATAAACGTAAGCCATTTTCTTTATCATTTATTTGGATTCTGGCATTTAATTTAGAACAGAATTAATCTTTAACAAAGCTGTAGATAATATAATCCCATTCTTGAATGTGTGAGAGTATGAGAGGGAGGTTTATACATTAGGCATATAGAAGAATACTCTCTGAAATGATATAATGTCTGGCTGCTCATTATGGTTTTTTTTTTTTAACTTTATATTTTTGTAATTGAGAATTCTCTTTTACAGTGAATATATATTGTTTTTGGAATTGAATAAGACATCATCTATTTTGAGAGAAAGAAACCTGTTTAGCAGTGGGACCTAATAATTTGATTTACCTTTAGAACTTAATGACTTGTTGCAACATTCTTATTAATGAAATATTAAAAACTTGATATTTTGCTTCAGGAAAATGGGACCAATACTGCTGATCATGTTCGAAATTCCAGTTGGGCAAAAAATGGCTCCTTCCAAGGTGCTCTTCATAAAGCCTCTGATGAAGCCACAGAACAAAACATACAAGCTGGTACCCAGGCAGTTTTGCAGGTGGATAATTTTGTGGTTTTTTTAAAAATAAAATAATCATTAAATATTTCAAATATTTAAGTTCAGTATTTCAGTATACAGTATACTTTTCACAATATAATAAATTTACCACTTTTGTCATTATTCTGTATTTTTATTTTTTCTTAATTTTAATCACTTTATATATTAATAAATGTTACATATTCTAGAGAATTTTAAATTTTATATAAATTATGTCATGGCATACTGTCATTTGCAACTGATTTTTTTTTTACTAGCCATTCTGTTTTTGAGTTTTGTTGTTACTGTACAGCCGTAATTCATTTTAACTACTTAGTGGTATTGTACTTTATTTCAAATTTTACTTATTCATTTTCTGTCGATGGCCTTTTGTTTCCAGTTTTTCACTATTCCAGATAGTACTACAGTGAACTTTTTTTTTTTGAGGCAGAGTTTCGCCCTTGCTGCCCAGGCTGGAGTGCAATGGTGCGATCTTGGCCCACTGCAACCCCTGCCTCTCAAGTTCGAGCGATTCTCCTGCCTTGGCCTCTCAAGAACGTGGGATTACAGGGACCCGCCACCACACCCAGCTAATTTTTTTATATTTTATTTTTAGTAGAGACAGGGTTTCACTATATTGGCCAGGCTGGTCTCAAACTCTTGACCTCAGGTGATCCACCCACCTTGGCCTCCCAAAGTGCAGGTGTGAACCATCATACCCAGCTGTGGACTTTCTTAAACATGTATTTTTATAGACATCTGAGAAAATTTCCCTAGGGTATACACCAAAAGTGGAATTACTGAGATGTAGGATTTGTACATTAATAACTTTACTATTATCACCCAATTGTTCTCCAATTTGTCAGCATAATTTACATTCCCTTTAGTAGTGTTTGGGAGTTCTCATTTCCTTATATTCTCCCCCGTTAACTGTATTGTCAGATTTTAATTTTTTGCTGGTCCTTTGTATGTGAAATGTCTCATTTTTTAAAAAAAGTTTGTATTTTTCCATTTTAATTTGCTTTTCCTTCGTCAGTACTGAATTTGAGCATCTTTTCTTATATATGAATTAATATGCTTTTCCATTATTCTATTGGGTGTTGATCTTTCTTTGAGTGGTTTGTAGGAGTTCATTATATTCATTCACTTTTTAAATTTTTTTTGAGATGTAGTCCTCACTCTGTCACCCAGGCTGGAGTTCAGTGGTACAATCTCAGCTCACTGCAACCTCCGCCTCCCAGGTTCAAGCAATTCACCTGCCTCAGCCTCCAAAGTAGCTGGGATTACAGACACGTGACACCATGTCTGGCTAATTTTTGTATTTTTAGTTGATATGGGGTTTCACCACGTTGGCCTTGAACTCCTGACCTCAGGTGATCCACCTTCTTCAGCCTCCCAAAGTGCAGGGATTATAGGTGTGAGCCACTGCGCCTGGCCAATCATTCACTTTTTAAATCAAATTGTCCTTCTCAAGGCCACATGTGAACTCTACATTGTTAAATCAGAAGTACATTTTTCAGTGCTAATTCTTGATTTATCAGAACCATTGTTAAAGCAGATTTACATTTTTCGGTGCTAATCCTGCTTAATTTATCAGAAATGTTTACCAAGTAGATCATTTCCTCCCCATTGAAATGCTTCTTTGCCTGACCTCCAGAATACCATCTCCTCCTGTTTCTTCCCACTTCATTGTCTACTTCTCAAACCAGATTCTTTTCACTGATTTTTCTGTAAAGCCCTGACCTCTTCATGTTGAAAAGCCCAGGAATCAGTTCTTGAATCTCTTATTCTCTTATCTCATCCATCCCCATGGCTTTAAATATCATCTATACGCTACAGCTTCAGGTTTTTATCTGTAGTCTAGGACCTCTCATCTGAACTCTGAATCCTTAACTAAAATATTCAAATATCGAGTTGTCATTTTCACTTGGATATCTAATAAATATCTCAAATTTGAATGTTCTTTCTGCATTCTTTCTTGTATCATTTATTGGCAACTCTGTTTTTCAGTTTACCTTAACATCTGTCTAATTTGATGACAAATTCTGTCAGCTCTCCCTTCATAATAAGTATGGATTCGGACCACTGCTCAGCACTCACACTACCCCTTGTGTCAAAGTCTCTATAATCTTTCATCTGTAGTATTGTAGTAACTTTCTAATTAGTTTCCCTGCTTCTTCTCTGCCCACTATCACTCTGGTTTGGCCAGAGGGATTCTGTAAAATGTAAATCAGGTTATGTCATCTGCTCAGAACCCTCCAGAGGCTTTCCATTATCACTGCGCAGCAATATGAAAGTCTTTATAGTGGCCTATAAGGCTTTACATTGCTCCTCAGAATGTGGTCAATAGAATAGGGCTGACCCACAGCATAACTGGAAAACAGAGTAAAAGTTTAGAAAGGAAATGTTTAGTATCTCTTGATTCTGTTAAAACATTTACATTTAAATTTTGTCGTACTCTTTTTCCATTTCCTTTTTTCTATTTATTTTTTCCCCAGTTGATAGTCTTTATCTTTATTTTTTATTCTTCCATAGGTTATTGGGGTGCCACTGGTGTTTGGTTACGTAAGTTCTTTAGCAGTGATTTGTGAGATTTTGCTGCACCCATCACCTGAGCAGTATACACTGCACCCTATTTGTAGTCTTTTATCCCTTGCCCTCCTCTCACCATTCCCCCAAGTCCCCAAAGTCCATTGTATCATTCTTATGCCTTTGTGTCCTTATGGCTTAGCTCTCACATATCAGTGAGAACATACAATGTTTGGTTTTCCATTTTTGAGTTGCTTCACATAGAATAATAGTCTCCAGTCTCATTCAGGTTGCTGCAAATGCCATTAATTTATTTCTTTTTATGACTAAATAGTATTCCATTGTGTATATATACCACAGTTTCTTTATCTACTCGTTGATTGATGGGCATTTGGGTTGGTTCCACAATTTTGCAGTTGTGAGTTGTGCTGCTATAAATGTGTGTGCAAGTATCTTTTTCATATAATGACTTACTTTCCTCCGGTTAGATACCCAGTAGTGGGATTGCTAGATCAAATGGTAGTTCTACTTTTAGTTCTTCAAGGATTCTCCACACTGTTTTCCATAGTGGCTGTAATAGTTTACATTTCCACCAGCAGTGTAGAAGTGTTCCCTGATCACCACATCCATGCCAACATCTATTGTTTTTCGATTTTTTTATTATGGCCATTCTTACCCAAGTAAGGTGGTATTGCATTGTGGTTTTGATTTGCATTTCCCTGATCATTAATGATGTTGAGCATTGTTTTCATATGATTGTTTGCAATTTGTATGTCTTCTTTTGAGAATTATCTATTCATGGCCTCAGTCCACTGTTTGATGGCATCGTTCGTTTTTTTCTTACTGATTTGTTTGAGTTCATTGTAGATTCTGGATATTAGTCCTTTGTCAGATGTATAGATTGTGAAGATTTTCTCCCATTCTGTGGGTTGTCTGTTTACTCTGCTGTTACTTTTGCTGTGTAAAAGCTCTTTAGTTTAATTAAGTTCCAGCTATTTATCTTTGTTTTTATTGCATTTGCTTTTGGGTTCTTGGTTATGAAATCCTTGCCTAAGCCAATGTCCAGAAGGGTTTTTCCAATCTTGTCTTCTAGAATTTTTATAGTTTCAGGTCTTAGATTTAAGTCTTTTCCATTTGTGTGTGTCATCTATGATTTATTTCAGTAGTGTTTTGTAGCTTTCCTTATAGAGGTCTTTTGCCTCCTTGATTAGGTATGTTTCTAAGTATTTTATTTTTTGCAGTTATAATAAAAGGGGTGAGTTCTTGATTTGATTCTCCACTTGGTTGCTGTTGGTGTATCTCCTGTTTCGTTTCTTAATGAGCTTATTTGGATTTTCTCTCTTCTTTTCTTGATTAATCTTTCTAATGGTCTATCCATTTTATTTATCTTTTCAAAGAATCAGCTTTTTGTTTCATTTATCTTTTGTATTTTTTGTTTGTTTAATTTAGTTCTGCTCTGATCTTGGTTATTTCCTTTCTTCTGCTGGGTTTGGGTTTGGTTTGTTCTTGTTTCTCTAGTTCCGTGAGGTGTGACTTTAGAATGTCATATTGTGCTCTTTCAGTCTTTTTGATGTAGGTGTTTAGGGCTATGACCTTTCCTCTCAGCACTGCATTTGCTGTATCCCAGAGGTTTTGATAGGTTATGTCATTATTGTTGTTCAGTTCTATTATATTATTGTGTTGCTATCTCATTTCTTAGTTCAATTAGTGATTTTTTTTTTTTTTTTTTTTTTTTTTTGAGACAGAGTTTTGCCCTTGTTGCCCAGGCTGGAGTGCAATGGTATGATCTCAGCTAACTGCAACCTCTGCCTCCTGGGTTCAAGCAGTTCTCCTGCCTCAGCCTCTCAAGTAGCTGGGATTACAGGCATGAGCCACCATGCTCGATTAATTTTGTATTTTTAGTAGAGACAGGGTTTCACCATGTTGGTCAGGCTGATCTCAAACTCCTGAACTCAGGTGATCCGCCCACCTCAGCCTGCCAAAGTGCTGGGATTACAGGCCTGAGCCACTGCACCTGGCCAGTAATTGTTTTATGAATTTGGGAGCTCTAGCATTAGGTGCATATGTTTTTAGGATTGTTATATTTTCCTGTTGGACAAGGCCTTTTACCATTATATAATGCCTCTCTTTGTGTCTTTTAAGTGCTGTTGCTTTGAAGTTTGTTTTGTCTGATACAAGAATAACTCCCCATGCTCACTTTTGGTGTCCATTTGCATGAAGTGCCTTTTTCCACCCCTTGACTTTAAGTTTATGCGAGTCATTACGTGTTTAATGAGTCTCCTGAAGGCAGCAGATGGTTGTTGAGTTCTTATGCATTCTTCAGTTCTTTATCTTTGAAGTGGAGCTTTTAGGCCATTTACATTCAATGTTAGTATTGAGATGTGAGGTACCATTCCATACATTGTGCTATTTGTTGCCTGTGTACCTTGGTTTTTTTGTTGTTTGTTTTTGCTTTTTAAATCGTACTTTTGTTTTATAGGTCCTGTGTGATTTGTGCTTTAAAAAGGTTTTGTTTTGTTATGTTTCCAGGATTGTTTCAAGATTTAGAGCTCCTTTTAGCAGTTCTTTTAGTGCTGACTTGGTACTGGCGAATTCTCTCCACATTTTGTTTATCTGAAAAAGACTATCTTTCCTTCATATGTGATGCTTAGTTTTGTTGGATACAAAATTCTTAGCTGATAATTATTTTGTTTGAGGAGGCTGGGGATAGGGCTCCAGTCCCTTCTACCTTATAGACTTTCTGCTGAGAAATCTGCTGTTAATCTGATAGATTTTCCTTTGTAGGTTCCTAGCGCTTTTGTCTCATAGCTCTTAAGATTCTTTCTTTCATCCTAAGATAACCTGATGACAGTGTGCCCAGGCGATGATCTTTTTGCGATGAATTTCCCAGGTGTTCTTTGTGCTTCTTGTATTTGGATGTCTTGGTCTCTAGCAAGGCCAGGAAAGTTTTCCTTGATTATTCCCCAAAATATGTTTTCCAAGCTTTTAGATTTCTCTTCTTCCTCAGGAACACAAATTGTTCTTAGATTTGGTCTTTTAACATAATCCCAGACTTCTTGGAGGCTTTGTTTATATTTTCTTACTCTTTTTTCTTTGTCTTTGTTGTATTGGGTTAATTTGAAGATTTGTCTTCGAACTGTGAATTTCTTTCTTCTTCATGTTCAATTCTACTGCTGAGACTTTCCAGAGCATTTTGCATTTCAATAAATGTGGTCAGTGTTTCCTCAATTTTTGATTTTTTTTTTTCTTTAAGCTATTTATTTCCTTGAATATTTCTCCCTTTACTTCTTGTATTGCTTTTTGGATTTCCTTGCATTGGGCTTTGCCTTTCTCTGGTGTGTCCCTGATTAGCTTAATAAATAACCTCCTGAATTCTTTTTCAGGTAAATCAGGGATTTCTTTCTGGTTTGGATCCATTGCTCGTGAGCTAGTGTGATTCTTGGGGGTGTTAAAGAGCCTTGTTTTGTCGTATTACCAGAGTTGGTTTTCTGGTTCCTTCTCATTTGGGTAGGCTCTGTCAGAGGGAAAGTCTAGGACTGAAGGCTGTTGTTCAGATTCTTTAGTCCCATGGGGTATTCTTTTGATGTAGTACTTTCTTCCTTTTCCTATGGATGTGGCTTCCTGTGAGCCAGACCTCAGTGATTGTTGTCTCTCTTCTGGGTTTAGGCACCCAGCAAGTCTGTCCAGCTCCAGGGTAGTACTGGAGCTTGTCTGCACAGAGTCCTATGATTTGTGGGGGCCTCTCAGCTGTGGATACCAGCAACTGTTCTAGTGGAGGTTGCAGTGGGTGAAATGGACTCTGTGAGGGTTCCTAGCTTTGGTGGTTTAATACTCTGTTTTTGTGTTGGTTGGCGTCTTGCCAGGAGGTGGCCCTTTACAAAGAGCATCAGTTGTGGTAGTAAAGAAAGGAACTGGCGGTGGGTGGGATCCTACAACTTCCAAGAGTGTATGCCCTTTGTCTTCGGTTACCAGGGTAGGTAGTGAAGGCCCATCAGATGGGGGGAGGGCTAGGTGTATCTGAGCTCAGACTCTCTTTTGGTGGGTCTTGCTGCAGCTGCTGTGACGGATGGGGGTGAGGTTCCCAATTCAATGGAGTTGTGTACCTGCGAGGCTTATGGCTGCCTCTGCTGAGATGGTCACAGACCTTACCTAGCTCCCAAGCAATCTGAAGGGCTGGTCTCTCTCCCACTGTGCCTACCCTAACAGCACTGAGTCTGTTTCCAGGCAGTGGGTGAGCAGGGCTTGAGAACTTGCCCCAGGCTACCAGCCTCCCAGTTGTGAAAGAAAAGGGCTTTGGTTTCTTCCCCCACCTGTGGAGTTTGCACAATGGATTCACACCTTCCTTTGAGTTCTGGCCAGGAGGCTTCTTGCCTGGTTCAAATTGTTACAAAGTTCAGCTGGAGACTTTCTTCTCCCTGTGGCACTTTCCACATGCCTCTGGCTGCCCTCCCGAAGGATCCGTGTGGTGCCAGGCAGGAATGGCCTGCCTGGGGACTCAACAAGCTCCTGGGGCCTTTCCCACTGCGGCTTCTTCTCCTGTATTTCCCTTGGGTGTCTAAACTGAGTCTGCTCCAGGAAAGGTCAGAAACTTCTCCCGCAAATTAGACCTTCAGTTTCCCCAGTGAGTGTGTGTGTTTGGGAGAGGAGGATCTCCCTTTCCCACTCTTGTAGTTTGGGCAATCACAGCATTTGGGGTGTCTCCTAGGTCCTGCAGGAGCAGTCCTCTTCCTTCAGAGGGTCTGTGGGTCTTTTGGGGATTCCTGGTTTGTTCTTGCAGTTGTTCTGGAGGAAAATTCACGACATGAGCCTCCACACACTGCTCTGTCCATCCACATCGGAGCTGCAATTTAATTCTGCCTCCTGTCAGCTATGATGATCTCTCTCCTGATCTCTATTCATTTTTAATTATATTTTAAAATGGGATTGATCTGCAAAAGATTGGGGCTTGGGGGGTGGGGGGGACCTGTTCTTTCACTACAGGTAGTGTGTGAGAAGCTCTGCTCAGCATACTCAGGCTGTTTTCAGCGTTATCTCCTACTGTCTTTCCCCTAGTTTACTTCACTCTGTACTCCTTGCTGTTCCTCAAGCATGCTAGGCAGGCTCTCACCTCAGATCTTTTGAACTTGATTTTCTTTTTTTTCTGAAATAGTATTCTCCCAGACAGGAACATAGCTCCATTTGTCTTTGGAAAAGTCCTTTTCAGTTTGTTGATATTTATTCTCTACCACCCACTCTTCTTTTGTGCTTACTGGGCCCCTTAGATCAGTGAGATGAAAGTGAGCACCCTTGTCTTATTCTTGGCTTTTTGTGGTATTTCTCAAGTTCTGTTACTATGTATACATTTTTTATGCTTTTTGATAAATGTTCTTTTTTATATTAATGAATGTTTGCTTTTTTCTTAGTTTGCTAAAAATTGTTTTTAATCATGAGTGTTGAATACTTTTTCTGCATACATAGTGATGATCATACTTTTTCCATTTTAATCTTTTGATGGGATATAGTAATAGATTTTTCTCATGGAATCTTTTATCACCAAAACAGATATACAAACATAAAAATAAGTAAGAAAAAGAAGATAAAGTGTTTTGAACAGTTCATTTAGAAAATTCTTCCTAGTTTAGATGTCATCTTTTATCCTAAACTATGTGTATTTATTCTTTTTTTTTTTTTCAATTTATTAAAGCTTCTCAGTTTAGAAATACTGTTTTTTAGGCCAGGTACAGTGGCTCACCCCTGCAATCCCAGCAGTTTGGGAAGCTGAGGTGGGCGGATCACTTAAGGTCAGGAGTTTGAGACCAACGTGGCCACTATAGCAAAACCCCAC
Organism: Sapajus apella; assembly: GCF_009761245.1. Lineage (NCBI taxonomy): Eukaryota > Metazoa > Chordata > Mammalia > Primates > Cebidae > Sapajus > Sapajus apella. Next base: position 7,266,460 of record NW_022436990.1, read on the forward strand.
CTCTAGTAAAAATACAGAAATTGGTTTGGCATGGTGGCACACATGCCGGTAATCTCAGCTACTTGGAAGACTGAGGCAGGAGAATCGCATGAACCCAGGAGACAGAGGCTGCAGTGAGCTGAGGTCCTATCACTGCACTCCAACCTGGATGACTAAGCAAGACTGTCTCAAAAAAAAAAAGAAATACTTTTTTTGCACTTCGTTTATTTTCTTTAGGTACCTACTGTTTATATTTGTCTAGATAAACATAAAAATAGAAAGGTTTAATGAGTTTATGTTTCAGTTATTAAGCTCATGGTAGAATTAACTCACAGTGGGATCAGCGTCTGTTTCTCTTTGAATATGAAATTTGCCATTGAAATTCCTTTGTGAATAGCTAATGATTTCTTTTGTCTTAGGTGTTCATTATAAACTCATCAAATATATTTCTCCTTGAACCTGCAAATGAAATAAAAAGTCTTCTGGATGAACACACAGATATGTGTAAACGCATTCTTAATATTTATCGGTACATGGTTGTACAAGTATCAATGGACAAAAAGACTTGGTAAAAAAATTTTTATCCTCTCTGTGTGTGTGTGTGTGTGTGTATGTGATTGTGTGAGAAATAGTGCCTGTGAAGAGGACTAATTTACAATATTATAGGGTCTCCTATTATTGAGTAAATATGAAATTAATCATAGTGACAATAGTTCCTTTCACGTTATCTGAAACATCTTTGACCAGACTTCTACATGACCCCTTGGACTATCTTGCTGAAGTGAGCATATAATGGCCTCATCCTCCTCAACCCCTAAGGAATGAATACATGCATGCAAACACAAAAGAGTAAATGAAATTTACACATGTGTGAATGAGTGAATGAATAAGTAAATGATTGACTAAATATATGAATGCCTGATTCCTTCATCTGGCATTCAGAGCTGTATACAATCAGGCCCTGCCTACTTTTCCTATCTGAAGTCTAACCTTCAGCTTCCAGGATAAGATCCTGCTTCCCAGCTTTATCAAGTTGCTCTTCCCTGAGCACCTTCTGACTTTCCTTTAGAACATCTAATTCTGCCATTTTTCCTGTTGTCACCATAACTGTCCATTAGATTCACCTTCCTGTTTCTACATATACTTAAAAGTTTTTTCTTCACTTGTTTCTATTCTGTATTTGTACTTCTGTATATTTCTTGTGAAATATACTAAATACTTGTGTAAATGTCGTTTACTACCATAGAACTGAGAGCCCCTACACAGTATATACTGGTTTTGTTGTTTTTTTTTTTTTAATATTTACCACGTTTCTTAGTATAGTATGTTATCTATTGTTGGTGCTGTATAAATATTTGTTTAATTGACTGGAAAAATAGACCTTTTGGGGAGATGGGAAAGCAGTTCTGTAGTGTTTGTAAAAATGAAATGTTTATCATAAAATTCAAACAAAGAAAAGTTTATAAAAGAAAAAAACTCAGAGGTTCAGTTTCTGGAGATGGTAGTGATGTTTATCCTTTGGTGAATATCCAGCTCATCAAATCACGCACACAGTTGTATAGTATTATACCATATATATGTACCATAATTTTCTTAACAAGTCTTCTACTGATGGATATGTAGTTATTTCTCTTTGTTTTGGGGCAAAGAGAGGACAATGAACGTTCATGTATATATGTTGTTTTCCTGTACATGTAGCAAAATGCAAATTAGGCATATGCTTTGACTAAGTACTCCTAATTTTTTAAGAAATAAGACTACTTGGTCAAAGCATATGCCTAGTGTATGTATAAAATGGCTTTATATTTTGAAAAAATTCTTTACTAACAGTATTAATAGAATTGCATGTAGAGGTAGTTATAATTATTTACATACTTAGTACACATCTTTGTGCCAGGTAGCTTTGTAAGCACTTTACACATACATATTCTTACTTAATTCTTACAGTACCCTATGATACAGATAATATCCCTGTTTTACATGGGATAATTCTTAGGCATTGGGAAGTTAAGTAACCTGTCCTTGTTCATGGCCATTGAACAGTGATTAGAGATTTGGACTATGGTTTTCTGACTTCAGAGCCCAAGTTATTAGCTAGTAACTATACTACATTGGACTATTCTTTTGTTAGTCCTTTTTTTTCTTTCTGTATACCTTTAATCATTGATGAGCCAGATTATACTGACAGACTTGCTATGTAAAAAACAATTTTAGAATTTTTCCCTAGTTTTTTTAACTTCCCTTGAGGTAATAGCATTTTGGGAGATTTTTCTTATATTTTACATTGAATTTTTATATAGAGAGAGACAGTTTTGCCATGTTGCCCAGGCTGTTCTCGAGCTCCTGGCTGAAGTGATTCTCCCACTTTAGCCTCTCAAAGTGCTGGGGTTACAGGTATGAGCCACCACATCCGGCCAGAGTTTGTAAAACTTTATTAATTAAAACCATTTTTATTGTGTTAGAAAGTGAAAAGACTGTACAATTTATGAGTGAGTTATGCTTTAACAACAAATCAAAAATTTTTTGGAAAATCTGTGCTTTACTGCATTTGTAGTTGATATCGAATAGCTTTTTAGTTCATGTAGCTAAGCTAGAAGCATAAAGGTTACAAAAGTGGCACCTTTGATTTTTATTCTGTGAATGAATGCATGCATTTGTTTGCTAATACATCCAGGATATTTTTAATGTAGTGATAGTTTTCTGTTTGATTCTACCCTGGCTTCTCAGAAGAACCATGACATCTAGATCTGGGATCTGTTGCTGCCCCTGCCACATTTCTTACAGTGACTGTTCCACATATCACTATGCCTGGAATGGACCTGCAAAATAACCAGAGAAGAGGAGGCTGTGATAGGGGATTGGGCTGATAGCTGTACACCCAATTGAAAGTCCCTTGTTAGCGTCTTTTTCATATGTGGTTGAATCAAGTTTTGAAATACCAGTTCAAATAAGGTAGCTTTATGGTTTTAATAATAAGCATGTAAGAGAAAGATGCAAAGTAGGGATAATCATGGAATTGGCTTAACTTGCAGTACAGACAAAAAATTTAAAGATTAAAAAATGGCATAATGAAAAGAATGGAAAGAGAATAGAGTAATGACGCTTGATTAATTATCAAGCTCATTTTTTCTTTTGGAATCAGAGTCTTGTTCTGACGCACAGGCTGGAGTGCAGTGGTGCGATTATAGCTCACTGCAGACTCAAAACTCCTAGGCTCAACTGATCCCCCCACCTCCGCCTTCTGAATACCTGAGACTATAGGCATGTGCCACCACACCCAGCCAATTTTTTTTTTAAGAGATAGGTCTTGCTATGTTGCCCAGCCTTCTTTGTGATTCTTAATTAAGACATCATGTAATTTTTTAAATTCAGCTTGATATGATTCTGCATATATATTCTCCATATTATAAAGATGGATTTGATTGATTTTTTATATAGTTATTCTCCATATTATAAAGATGGATTCAATCGTATTCCATCTGGATAGAACTATATTGGGTAGATGAGTGTTCTTCACCAGCTTCTTAAGATGGCTTCTTAATTTGTGGTTGGAGAGATGGGAGCATTCTCCACATTATCACTTCTAATTCCTCAGCTTTTGAATAGGTTTTTATTTGCTGAGATGATATTGTGGCTGCTAAATGATTTTAAATGATTGATGTAGATCTATAAAATGGAATTTTAATTTTTAATATTTAAGGAACTCTAAAAATTTGAAGTTGTCTTTCTAAGATGTTTGATATTTGAGTTTTTATGAAAAGTATATATTTGAAAGTTAACTGTTAATCAAATGCAAACAGATGCAAGAAGGAAACATTAATCAATCTTTTTATTTTAAGGGAACAGATGCTGCTTGTGTTGCTCAGAGTCACGGAGTCTGTACTGAAGATGCCATCACAAGCTTTTCTACAGTTCCAAGGGAGAAAAAATATGACCTTGGCAGGTCGACTTGCAGGACCACTTTTCCAGGCAATAAAAATAAATAAATACATGAATAGCTGGATAGATAAGTTTTTTGTTTGTTTTTTAAGATTCTTTGAACCCTGAACTTGTTACTGGGAAAAATAATGTTTTAAATCACATATTATTTATTAAGGGATCTTCTGTAGAGCTAACTTAAAAGTTGCTCATCTACGTGAGCTATTTGCCGTACATACAGCCTAGTATAAGAGTGGAGTTAATATCAGGTCTGTGAACAAAGTGTTATAATAGGCTAATGATATTTATTTTACTTGTGTGGTTGCAAAAAGCTGGTGGTGTTTTAAGGGTAATGTTGGCCTGACTGCTTTATAAGTTTCCATATCTCTAGGACTACTAGGAAAAACTGTGTTTTTATGTTGTTCTGTAATAATGAAAAAGCAGTAAATAATCAAGATTGTTTCTTATCATGATTTTTTTTTTTAGTAAGACTATTATCCTCTCTTCTCAACTGGTGGTAGTTTGATTACACAGGAATTCCATATTGTGTTTTCTTAATCCGAGGATAGAGTGCTGACTTTAAATGTATTGTGGATTCTTTGAAAAATAGAAAACAAAATATTTTTTAAGATGATACATGAAATACAAACACATGATTCTTAATGTCAAAGGTAAAAGCTGTCTCAGATCTAATTCTTGGCCATGAGTATAACCATTTAAATTGATAGGAGTTTTTTTTTATATATTAGCCATTTACCTAAAATTATATGCTGGTATTGAACAGTCCTTTAAAACCAGCTACATGTATTATCTGAACTCCTCTTAACCTCATTAGCCTTTTTTTTTGTTTTTTTTCATTCAAGTTTCCCCATTTTTAGAGCTAACCCAATGGTGGGAGCTACAGGAAGATAAAATTTCATCTTGCTATGTGGAACAACTTTTTTTTTTGTACTGTCAGTATTAAAGATAGATTGGGAGGTAACTAGTTACTATAATTCTGTATCTCAACTCTGTTCATTTTCATCTTTACATTTCAAGTATAAACTTGTGTGAATTCCTTTCTAAATGTTGTAGAATTAAGCTTTTGAGAATCTTTTTATTTTATGATTGTTTTTTCAATCAGAGGACATATCTTTCTTTAGTAGACATCCACAAAATCTCAGGGGATACTGGCTAATCAGTTTCTACTTTTATGAATTTTTTCAATCCTGTGATCAGATTTATTACATAATGCTTTTGTCTGTTGTCTTTAAAATGAAATTTAATTTCAACCTTTACTCTAGTATTTTTTTTTTTTTTTTTTTTTTTTTGAGACAGAGTCTTGCTCTGTACCCTAGGCTGGAGTGCAGTGGCGTCGTCTTGGCTCACTGCAACCTCCACCTCTCGGGTCCTGGTTTAAGCAATTCTTGTGCCTCAGCCTCCCGAGTAGCTGGGATTACAGGCACGCACCACCATGTCCAGCTAATTTTTGTATTTTTAGTAGAGAAAGGGTTTCACCATGTTGGCAAGGCTAGGCTTGAACTCGTGACCTCATGATCCGTCCACCTTGGGATCCCAAAGTGCTGGGATTTCAGGCATGAGTCACCATGCCCAGCCATGTTGTTTCCTTGTATTATTCAAAAACATTTTTGAGTTGTAGTAGTCATTTCCATCCTTAATTTGGGAATGTAGGTTTTGGCTTTATAGTTCAGTAACTCAACATTTTCAACACTTAAAAGCATGGAGACTATTTTTCAAAAAGCATTTATTTAACATTAATGTAATGCAGCATGAGAGACAGCTATAAATTTAGGGTGATTTCTTTTTAGTTTAGATTGCTGGGTGTTGGGAGTTGGCAGTTGTTGAAATGAAATTTATATAGATTCTAATGATTGCATGGATTACTTTTACAAGTATTATCTATTTAAAAAAGCATGCAATTCTGAATTTTGCTTGTTTTAAGTAATTTTTTAAGAATTAAATATGTGATTTTGAAGTCACAAACTAAACACATTTTATTGTTATTTCTGATATTTGCCTTTATAGACCCTTATAGTTGCCTGGATCAAAGCAAACCTAAATGTATACATCTCCCGAGAACTCTGGGATGACTTACTGTCAGTATTGTCATCATTGACCTATTGGGAAGAGTTGGCCACTGAGTGGTCACTGACTATGGAGACATTAACTAAAGTTTTAGCTAGGAATTTATATAGTTTGGATCTCAGTGATTTACCGTTGGATAAACTGAGTGAACAGAAACAAAAAAAGCACAAAGGGAAAGGTAAGAATTGTTCATAGAGATGGCTCTATATGAATTTGTTTAAATAATTGAGTCAGAGAAAACCATACCAGGGAGAGGGGTGAGGGTGAAATAAGTAATTTAGAATCTTAACTATTTTAGTTTTAAGAATTAAACAAAATGAAAATGTATAAAAAAAACTAGTTCTTTTTATCGTAAGCAGTTTTTTGTTAGAACTGAGAAGGTGGTTTCATGTTACTCTATTTAAAATGTATATAATAATTATTTTAAAAATTGTTTTTGAAAGCACTTCGTTTTAACTAAAAGCAAACATTCCCTAGACATGAAATATTTATCTGTCTAATGTTAAAAGGGGGTGGGGCAGTAGTATAATGATTATCTCATTAATATATGTTTTTAAAATCCTCAGTTTGTTAGTATTTTTTTTTTTTTTGAGACAGGGCCACACTCTGTTGCTTAGGCTAGAGTATAGTAGCGTAATCACGGCTCACTGCAGCAGCTACCTTCCAGGCTTAAGGCATCCCCCAGCCTCAGCTTCCCAAGTAGCTGGGACTACAGGCATATGTCACCATGCTCAGTGAAATTTTTTTGTTTGTATTTCTTGTAGAGACATGGTTTTACCATATTGCCTAGGCTAGTCTTGAACTCCTGGACTCAAACAATCTGCCCATCGCCACCTCCCAAAGTGCTGGGATTACAGGCGTGAGCTACTACACTCAGCCAGCATTTTGCATTCTTAAAAATTAGTTGCTAGCTAGAGATTACATTTAAGTGACATTTCATACTTAACTTTTTGTCCAGGGTATTACATACTCAAATTACTTTTTCCTGGACTATATTTCTCAAGTGGCTATTATTGACAGGTTAGAGATTTAGGTTTAACCATCACCATGGCATGGGTTTGGTTAGCTCATTTTCTGTCTTTTTTTCTTGTCTATATGTTTCATTTTTATTCCAAAACAAGTGGGTGGCAGATAATTTTTAACAGTTTATTGCTAAAGGTTTAATTTAAAAATTCTGTATCTGTTTTGGAATATGATTTATACATAAAGTGAAGCTCTTAAAAGCCTTACAGTACGCAGCGTTTTATCTTATTACTTTATAATTTATTAGTGAGGAAACGTAAGAATTTGAGGCAAGGTAGCACACATAACTTGAAGATATTATTGATCAAGTAACAGTATATTGAGATTGAAAATCTACATTTTTAGGAGTTGGACATGAATTTCAGAAAGTTTCAGTTGACAAGTCATTTTCTAGAGGATGGAGTCGTGATCAGCCTGGCCAAGCCCCAATGAGACAGAGGAGTGCAACAACCACTGGTTCTCCAGGAACCGAAAAGGCGAGGAGTATAGTACGGCAAAAAACTGTTGGTATGTACTCTTTAAAATCATGAGAATAGTACAGGGCACCACATTTATAGTCCTTAATAACAATTTATATCAATATGTCGTTTTCTTACTAGTTGATTATTGTTGTGAAATGAAAAACTTCTTTTACAAAGACCTTTTTTTTTTTTAGAAGTACTCAGAGTCTAGTGATATGCTATGTTGTCCCTTTATGTTATTAAGATTTATTAGACATTATTTTTATGTGGCTTATTTTACTGTAGAGAATCCTACTTTTAAAATATTATTTTACAGAATTGAAGAAGTAGAACTGTGTGATGCACTTTACAGAATTCAAGCATTAACTGGTATAGTTTTTATTAAAGGAATTTACTCACAAATATGGAAAATTAGGATAGCTCATTTTCAGTGCTACAATTATATAGTTGATTAGTTTCACAAACTTCCAACAAGAATCTCATTTTCTCTGCTGACAGACAGCTGATGCCAACGTGGAGTCTATTACTGAGTTCCTTGCTGCTTTTAACAAAAATGGAAGAAAGTTCTATAATCTCTATAATCTGGGAAATAACAACAAAGGAACAATGTTGGGAACAATTTCTGGGCATAAAATCGCACAGGATAGTGTGGAATTAGCTACCATCTCATTCCTTTTTCTCAGAGATTTATAAACTTGGGTAAATTATAGTAGGACAAGTGCTGCAATGAGAAACAAGAAGGGCTTTTTCCTATTTCTTTTCTTACTCTCTTTGATTACTGAATAGCTAGGTAACCTGGACAATCTACCAGATGTTTCTAGGCTTTTTTTAAAAGAGAGATCTCACTCTTTTGTCTATGTTGGTTCATAGCTCACTGAGGCCCTGGACTCCTGGGCTCAAAGTGATCCTCTTGAGTAGCTACGACTATAGGCACATGGCACCATGCCAGGGTAACTTTATTTTTTTGTAGAGACAGGGTCTTGCTGTGTTACCCATGCTTATCTTCAACTTCTGGCCTTAAGCAGTCCTCCCACCTTGGCTTCCCAAGGTATTGAGATTACAGACGTGAGCCATGGCACCCCACCTTTTCTAGGCTTCTTAAGTACTTTACTAGTGTAGTGAGAATGATAATACTGCTCATTCCTGAAACAAAATTGCCTGAAGTTGTTCCAGGGTTTACAATCTTTGCTTCTATGAAAAGAGAATTTTCCATGGGAATGTGTCTGTATTTAATGGTAATCAGTGAAAAACACTATTAATTTTAAAGAAATTTAAAGCCATTATTATAAGGATATATCTTCTATAAAAAGATAGGTTCTAAAATGTTAAGAATTATGCTCTGATAGTTTTAAAGTGTTATGAATTATGGTTTGAAAGGAGGAAACAACCAGAAAAAAAATTAGAGATTAAAGATTTTAAAAGAATTAAAATACATGGTTAATGTAAAATCCTATGAAAGGATCACATATTGAGAATTGTCTTATGCTTTTAAAATAAGCATAGAATTACACTGATGCTAGAAGAATAAGATAAGATGTAAGGAAAGAAGGTGTTATAGTATTAAAATGAATATAATGGGAATTTTGCTATAAAATTACTTGTGGAATCCTAAGGAAAATGATTATATATGAAATGCCTTTCTTCATTTTATATTAATCTCACATTTATAGAAAATATTTGTGTATTAAGAAAAAAATGTTCTTTTAAATATAAATTTTTATTTTATTTAAATCCAATCTTTTTTTAAAAGGGCATTTTTTTTTTTTCTGATTATAGCAATATATGCTTAGTGTGGAAAGTAACATTTAGGGAAGTCTAAAGTCCCATTAGTTGTATATTGAAAAGTAATCATTGTTAACATGTTGGCATATATCTTTGTAGTCTTACATAGCATGTAATGAGTAAAATATTCATGTTGACTTCATAGCTCATGGTGATTACTTTCTAGTTGTACTAATGTCAAAACAGTCTTGTCTGAACTGAACAAGCCTATCAAACAAAGTTAAAGCATTAAAAATTTCTTAAAGGTACCTGCATAAAGTTATAAATACAAAAAGGAGCAGCAGATTAAATTGGATTATTCTTTGGGCATATATATTTTTAAAATTTTTAACATTAATTTTTTTTTGTCTGAGAGTCTCACTCTGTCACCCACACTAAAGTGCAGAGGTGCAGTCTTGGCTCACTGCAACCTCTGCCTCTCAGGTTCAAGTGATTCTCCTGCCTCAGCCTCCAGTAGCTGGGATTACAGGCATATGCCACCACACCTAGCTAATTTTGTATTTTTAGTAGTGATGGGATTTCACCATGTTGGCCAGGCTGGTCTTGAACTCCTGACCTCAAGTGATCCACCCGCCGCAGCCTCCTAAAGTGTTGGGTTTAATGTTAATTTTTCCAGCCTGGGCAACATGGCAAAATTCTGTCTCTACCAAAATATACAAAAAAGTTAGCTGGGTATGGTAGCACATGCCTGTAGTGCCAGCTACTTGGGGGACTGAGGTGGGAGAATGTCTTGAGCCTAGGAGGTTAAGGCTGCAGTGAGCTGAGATCACACCATTGCACTCCAGCCTGGATGAAAAAGTAAGACCCTGTTTAAAAAAAAAAAAAAAAAAAAAACACAAAAACCATCAAATTTTTGTGTTTTTGTTTGTTTTGGTTTGTTTTTTTTTTAGATGGAGTCTCGTTCTATTGCCAAGGCTGACGCGATCTCAGCTCACTCCAGCCTCCGCCTCCGGGTTCAAGCAATTCTCCTGCCTCAACCTCCCAAGTAGCTGGGACTACAGCCACGTGCCATCACACCTGGCTGATTTTTGTATTTTTAGTGGAGACAGAGTTTTACCATGTTGGCCAGGCTGGTCTCAAACTCCTGACCTCAGGTGATCCACCCACCCTGGCCTTCCAAAGTGCTGGGATTACAGGCTTGAGCCTCTTTGCCTAGCCTTTATGTTCTTTATGAATGTCCATGGTTAAAAATTTAGACTGTGATTAAGTGTATACATTGTAGTAAGTCTCCTTCATTACTATTCCCCACCCTCCCATTTCACCTCACAAGAGGCAACAACCACTGTTATCAGTTTCTTGAGCATTCTAAAGATACGTTATGTGTATACAGGTACGTAGCATAATGTATACAATCTTCTGAATCATGGATTTACACATGTGAATGAAAACATTTTTAGGTACTCACTGTGGAATTGCCGTTCTAAGCAAAAGGATATAGTTGTGAACAAAGCAAGTAAATTCCACTGGAGCTGATAATTCCAGTTTTGGGGAAGACACGTAATAATCAGATAAACCAATAAACATGTCAGGAGGTAGTAAAATTACAAAGAAAAGTCAGTCAGGATAAAGGAAGAAAGTGTTGGCACTAAGGACATGGGACTGTTTTAGATAGGAAAGTCAGGAAAAGCTTATCCTATCCTAAAAGAACAAAGACCTGAATGGGGAAAGTGCATCCAGACAGAAGGAAAAGTAAAAGTCCCAGAGCTAGGAATGTGCTCTAGGGCTTTTGAATATTTGATGGAAAGTAAGGAAAGAAGAGAGTGTTCGATGATGAAGTCAAGCTGTAATAATATATCTTAAGGATTATTATAATAAAAAAAATGTTGGCCAGGCATGGTGGCTCACACCTGTAATCTCATCACTTTGGGAGGCCAAGGCAGGAGGATCACTTGAGGCCAGGAGTTTGAGACCAGCCTGGACAACATGATAAAACCCCATCTCTACTAAAAATACAAAAATTAGCTGACTATGGTGGTGCACACCTGTAGTCCTTAGTCCCAGCTACTCAGAGAATCACTTGAACCAGGAGGTGGAGGTTGCAGTGAGCCAAGATTGTACCACTGCACTGGGCAGAGCAAGACTCTGTCTCAAAAACAAAAAAAAGTTGAACTTCCTGTATCATTAACTACATGGATGTACTATAATTTAATCTATGTCCTGAAGATAAATATACATTTTATAATTTTGTGCTATTAAAAATGGTATAGAAGCCAGGCGTGGTGGCTCATGCCTGTAATCCAAGCACTTTGGGAGGCCAAGGCAGGCGGATCACGAGGTCAAGAGATCGAGACCATCTTAGCCAACATAGTGAAACCTCATCTCTACTAAAATACAAAAAAATTAGCTGGGCATCGTGGTGTGCACCTGTAGTCCCAACTACTTGGGAGGCTGAGGCAGGAGAATTAGTTGAACCCAGGAGGCAGAGGTTGCAATGAGCTGAGATTGGCCACTTCACTGCAGCCTAATGCCTGTTGACAGAGTGAGACTCTGTATCAAAAAAAAAAAAGAAAAAATGGTATAGAATTCGCCAGGCATGGTGGCTTGCCCATGTAATCCCAGCACTTTGCGAGGCCAAGATTGGCAGATCACCTGAGGTCAGGAGTTTGAGACTAACCTGGCTAACATGGTGAACCCCATTTCTACTAAACACAAAAAGTTAGCTGGGCATGGTGATGCGCACCTATAGTCCCAGCTACTCGGGAGGCTGAGGCAGGAGAATCACTTGAACCCGGGAGGCAGAGGCTGTAGTGAGCCAAGATCATGCCCGTTACATGCTAGCCTGGGCAACAAGAGTGAAACTGTGTCCCAAAAAAAAAAAAAAAAAATTAGTATAGAATATACTTATGTATTCTTCTATACTTTGTTTATATATGCAAGTATACCTATAGGTTAAATCTGTAGAATTTGAAATTAATTTGCCCTCTAAAGAGAGGAACCTTTGTAACCTTAATAGATTTAAGCAAGGATCATCAGTAGATACCAAAATATTAAGTAAAGGATTGCTTGAGAAGAGGTTATTCATTTGTGAAGGATTATCTTACAGATTATTTATATTTGAATGGATAAATATACCTTTACAATGGAGGAACCTGGAATCAAGCCTGTATACCTAACTTCTAGTGTATAGTATATGTCCTAGATAGAACAACAAATTAAATGACTCTGAGAGAAAATAATTAAACAAAATTAGAATGTACTGCATTTTATGAGACAGTTGGCCTAGACTCTTCAAAAACACAGTATCATTTTTAAAAGGTGAGGTGGGCTCTGTTTTAGGTTCAAGAGACAATAACCAGAAACAATATATGAACTCTGATGGAATCCTGGTTTGAAAAACGATATAAAAATTATTTTGGGGATAACTTGGTAACTTTGAATATGGACTAAATATCAGATGATATTATGAAATTTTTGTTAATTTTCTTTGGTATAATAATCGTGTTGGTATATAGGAGGATGATCTTACCAGTAGATGAATTCTGAAATATTTAGGGATGAAGACTCATAGTATCTGCAACTTACTTTCAAATACTTCAGCAAAAATGTGCACACAAAAAATAAAGCAAATATGGCAAAATGTTACACAGTTGAATCTAGGTGGAGGTATACCTGTTTACATTGCAATAGTCTTTTTTCTTTTTCTTTTTTTTTGAGACGGAGTCTCGCTTTGTCGCCCAGGCCAAAGTGCAATGGCATGATCTTGGTTCACTGCAGCCCCTGCCTCCTGGGTTCAAGTGATTCTCTTGCCTCAGCCTTCCCAGTAGAGTAGCTGGAACTACAGATGTGCAGCACCACACCTGGCTAATTTTTGTATTTTTAGTAGAGATGGGATTTCACCATGTTGGCAAGGCTGGTCTCGAACTTCTCACCTTAAGTGCCCTCCTCTGCCTCCCAAAGTTCTGGGATTACAGACGTGAGCCACCTGTGCCTCACCATCTTTTAATTTTTTCTTTGTTTGAAAATTTTCTTAATAAAAAATTGAGAAGAAAGAGGCTTTTAAAAAAGCCATTAGATGACTTGTATTGCCAACAACATAGTGAACTTTATATTCTGGAGCTATTGAATATTCTTGTTAGCATCTCGTTGCACCACTGGTTTGCCTTTCGACAGAGTAAGAAACCTTAGAGAAACCTCTAATACTCTCCTTACTCACTTCTTTGACCAAAATAAAACAAAACTATGAACAGAAAATGGAATCATAAGCAGTAAGCAAACTGGAAAAGTGGAATAATCTTGAAGCAAATTGCTGATAATCACTTCTGGGATCCAGACCTAAGACCTGAACAGGCTTCAAGGTTGGAGGACTGAATCGAAGATTCCATGTTAAATTCTTGATCTTGATAAGGATACAAGTTGATTTCAGGTCAGTAATGCTTCCTGGCAGTTGGTACAAGCAAACACAAATTACCTCTGGAGTAATACATTCTCCATTAGGCCTCCAGAAATTCCACAGATTAAAATCAACCAAATAGGAGTTCACAAAGATTATTCAATAAACATGGAAATGAATTATGTAAATGAGTTGACAAAAAAGAGAGAGATTTAGATTCCTTAAGATGTTAAACCCTACTATTGGAATAAAATAACCAGACTATAAAATAACCATGTTTAAAATGTTTAAAGAAGAAAATGATCAAGTCATTAAAATGATTTAAAAGAACCATATAGAACTTTGAGAATTAAAAATATAATTGCTGGGGAAAAAAAGCAAGATTAAGCAACACATAAGATATAAATAAAGAGAGAATCAGTGTCTTGGATTAGAAATTTGAGGAAATTAGCAGGACATTGAGATGGGAAATATGAAGGAGAGCGTAAGAAATTGGTAGAATAGGATGAGAGGACCTGATGTGTCTATTTGGAATACCAGAAGGAAAGAATGAACAAGAGGCAGCATTTCAAGAAAAACAGAGAGCTAATGAAAGCTATGAGTCTATAGAAACAGAAGCACATAATATAACAAATAAGTGAGTGGAAACCCATACTTAAACACACTGCAGTAACATAGCAGAATAAAAGATAAAAGAACATACAAGCTGCAAAGAGAAAAAATACATAATCTACAAGAGAAAACAGTTATGCTGTAAACAGTGTTCTCAGCACCAATAATGGAAGACGGAACAGCAGGGTAATATCTTCAAAGTGCTAAGGAAAAATCACCATCATTATAGAATTGTGTACTGACCAAACTTTCAAAATTGAGGGTAAAACAAAGACAAAAGCTTAAAGTAATTTGCTATGAATTGACCTTCATGAAATAACTTCTAAAAGAATATGTCAGCAAAAAAAATTACCCCAGAATTTAAGTCTGAGATACAAGAAGGATAAATGATCAAAGAAAGTGGTAAATGTATAGACAAATCTAAATAAATATTATTTGAATACAGTAATTTTGGAATTAAAATGAAGGGTAGAATTTAAATACTGGTCATTCATAATATATAGTTTAGGAAGAGTTTAGTGAGAGTGGAAATATTCTCAAATCCTTGTCTTGTTCAGGGTGAGGTAGAGAGCTGGTGTTATTGCATTAACTTTAGACTTTACAAATACAAAGTAAAAAGACAGCCCAATTACAAATGGACAAAGTGTTTGAATGAACATTTTTCTAAAGAAGATATACAAATGGCCAACAAGCACATGCTCAAAACACTAGCTATCAGAGAAATGCAAATGAAAATCACAATAAGATACCACTTTACACCCACCCACTAAGCTGGCTATTATTTATCAAAATATGAATAATAAGTGTTGATGAGGATGTGGAGAAATTAGCATCCTTATATGTTACTAGTGGGAATGTAAAATGCTACAGCCACTTTGGAAAACACTCTGGAAATCAGTTCCATTAAAGTTAATTTATATGACCTAGAAATCCCATTCACATGTATACATCCAAGAGACTTGAAGAGTGGCTGCTCTCATCAAAAATTTTTTTTTTTTTTTTTTTTTTGAGATGGAGTCTTGCTCTGCCACCCAGGCTGGAGTGCAGTGGCATGATCTGTGCTCACTACAACCTCTGCCTCCTAGGTTCAAGCAGTTCTCCTGCCTCAGTTTCCTGAGTAACTGTGATTACAGGAGCCTGCCACCATACCTGGCTACTTTTTAAAATTTTAGTAGAGATGGGGTTTCACCATGTTGGCCAGGCTTGTCTCGAACTCCCGGCCTCAAGCAGTCCACCTACCCCTGCTTCCCAAAGTGCTGGCATTACAGGTATGAGCCACTGCACCTGTCCTGCTCACATCAATTTTACATACTTATTGTCAAAATCATTTTTAGCCTGAAGTGCAATTTACTTCCTATTCTCAAAAAGTTTGTGACCTTCTGAGACTGACAAATTCATAATCCATATGCTATAGTATTATTTTAGTATTGGGACCAGTCTGATTTATTTTAATGGATTTTTCTGGTATAATTTCTCACTTTTTGCTTTTGTTTATTGCATGTAAAAGCTGAAAAAGAACTGAATAATCTTGTAAACATGAAGAACTTTAGATTTGGCCTTGTCATTGAGAAGGGGAGTAACCTGTTAAAACTGTTTAAGAGATTAATTTGGAAATGTTGAGTACTATGAATTTAGGAAGAAACTAACGGAATTGGAAGTGGGTGTCTTTATTAATGTAAAGTCAAGACCCATGGGTGAGGGATGAAAAGTGGGGATAGAGAATAACCAAGTTGCCCAAGCCAGAAAATTGGGAGTTAGCTTCAGCTCTTATCTCTCTTCTAAATCCCCAAACTCTTGATTGAATGATCATATCCTGATGATTATATCTTGAGCTAAGCCTCTCTCACCTTTCTTCACTTTACATTTCCACTGCTGCTATCTGGGTCTAGTACACCATTGTGTCTCCATTGCTGCAAGAGTTTCCTAACTTCCCTGCATCAGTTTTTCACAGCTTTCAGATCCATTTTCTACCTTCCTGTCATAGTGATACTAAAAATAATTTCAAATTGATGTAACTTTGCTTATATTTTTCTGTGGTCTTTTATTGCTCTTGGGATAAAATTGAAAATCTTACCATGGTTTTATAAGGCCCTGCATGATTAGGCCTCTGCCCACTTTTCCAATCTTGTTTTATTCCTTTCTCCTTTGCTCTTTACTTTTCACCTTACTAGACGTCACTTGTTAAAGTAGTGAGAGAATAAAGTTCACCAACCTTGAGTTTTAGACCCAGCTTATTTGTCCTTCAAAAGTGAAGGAGAGGCTAGGTGCATTGGCTCACGCCTATATTCTTAGCACTTTGAGAGACTGAGGTGGTGGGAGGATTGCTTGAGGCCAGGAATTTGAAGCCAGCCTAAGCAACATAGTGAGACCCTGCCTCTAAAATTTATTAAAATGTCCTGGGTGCAGTGGTGCATGCCTGTAGTCATAGCTTCTCAGGAGAGTGAGGTGAGAGGAATGGTTGAGCCCAGGAGTTTGAAGCTGCAGTGAGCTATGATTACACCACTGCACTCTAGCCGGGGTAACAGAGCGAGACCCAGTCTAAGAAAAATAATAAATATAACAAATTTAAAAATGAAGGAGAAATAAAGATGGAGAGAATTTGTTGCTAGTATACTTGCTTTGTAAGAAATGTTAAAAGAAATTATTTAGAAAGAATGAAAGTAATAGAGGTCAGAAACTAGATGTGTTAGAGAATTAATGAATAAAAGTAAAATATTTACTTACCACCAACACAACACTGGAAAAGAAAAAGAAAGTAATATAAAATATTTTCTTCTTTCTTTTTCTTTCTTTCTTTCTTCCTGCCCTGCCCTGCCCTGCCCCGCCCCGTCCCTTTCTTTTTTTTTTTTTTGACACACTTTGTTACCCAGGCTGGAGAGTAGTGGTATGATCTGGGCTCATTGCAGCCTCTGCCTCCCAGGTTCAAATGATTCTCCTGCCTCAGCCTCCTGAGTAGCTGGGATTACCGACATGCACCACCATGCCTGGCTAATTTTTGTATTTTTAGTAGAGACAGGTTTCACCATGTTGGTCAGGCCAGTCTCAACTCCTGACCTCAAGTGATCCATTCTTCTCTGCCTCCCAAAATTCTGAGATTATGGGTGTGAGCCACTGTGCCTCCCCATCTTTTAATTTTTTCTGTGTTTGAAAATTTTCTTAAAAGAAAATTGGGAAGAAAGAGACTTTTAAAAAAGTCATTAGATGACTCGTATTATCAGCAACAAAGTGAACTTGATATTCTGGAGCTATTAGATAAAAAATTTGTAGAGATGGGATCTCACTATATTGTCCAGGCTGGCCTCAAACTCCTGGGCTCAAGTATTCCTCTTGTCTTGGCTTCCCAAAGTGCTGGGATTACAGGCGTGAGCCACCACACCTGGCCTATTTTTTATTCTTAATCTAACAGCTAATGATTTGTTCAACAAATTGAAAACAGTATTAGGTGATTATAGTGTGTGGATGGTGAAATGGTTGGCAGCAGTATTTTAAGGGATGAGAGAGAGGAATTGGGAGTACTTTTAAGAAAGTGGTACAGCATTATTTTAAAAAGAGGATTTGGGTGGGGTGTAGTGGTTCATACCTGTAATCACAGCACTTTGGGAGACCAAGGTGGGTAGATTGCTTGCAGTTCAAGACCACCCTAGGCAACATGGTGAAACTCTGTCTCTACAAAAAATAGAAAAATTAGCCAGGTGTGGTGGCTCACACCTGTAGTCCCAGCTACTCAGGAAGCTGAGGAAGGAAGATTGCTTGAGCCTAGGAGGTCAATGCTGCAGAATGAGACCCTGTCTCAAAAAGAAGGCTTGGATTAGTTGTAAATGTATATCACAAACTCAGGGGCAACCACTAAAAAGGTTTTTTAAAAATGTAGTATAATTCATTTGCTAAGAAGAGAGAAAAATAGAATGATAGTCAAAACCAGAGGAGGCAGTAAACAGTGGAATACAAAAAAAGAAGGACACTGAATAGAAAATCTGTTAACTGTAAGAAATCCCCTTAAAATATAAAGATACATAGATGAGAGATTTAAGAAAAAGTGATGACAAAAGATATACTATGCTAACATTAATCAAAAGAAAGTAAAAGTAGTTGTACAGTTATGTGTCATTTAACAAATGGGGATATATTGTGAGATATGCATCAATAGGCAATTTCTTCATTGTTCGAACATCATAGAGTGTATTACACAAACCTAGGTGACACAGCCTACTACATACCTAGGCTATATGGTGTAGCCTATTGCTTCTAGGCTGCAAACCTGTACAACATATAACTACTGAATATTGTAGGCAATTATAATACAACGGTAAATATTTGTGTATCTAAGCATATCTAAACATAGAAATGGTATGGTAAAAATAAAGTATTATAATCTCTACAGTAAAAATAGAGTGATATATATATAATCTACATTAAAAGTAGAGTATTATAACCCATAAAGACTGCCATCATACATGCAGTCTGTTAGTGACCAAAGCATCATTATGCAGTGCATGACTATGTTAATTTCAGACAAAGCTGACTTTAGAGCAAGGAGAATTATCGAGGATAAAGAGGGATATTACGTAAAGATAAAGATGATTAATTCTGGCCAGGCGAGGTGGCTGGGAGGCCAGGTTGGACGCATCACCTGAGGTCAGGCATTTGAGACCAGCCTGGCCAACAGGTGAAACCCTGTCTCTACTAAAAATATAAAAAATTAACCAGGCTTGTTGGCATGTGCTTGTAGTCCCAGCTAATCGGGAGGCTGAGGCAGGAGAATTGCTTGAGTCCCGGAGGCTGAGGTTGCAGTGAGTTAAGATCATGCCACTGCACTCCTTGGCAACAGAGCAAGAAGACTCCATTTAAAAAAAAAAAAAAAAAAAAGATGATTAATTCTCCAAGAAGACATAATAATCCTTAATGGGTATTTGCTAACAACAGAGTATCAAAATACATAAGGCAAAAACTTATAAACCTGCCCAGAGAAATAGAAAAATCCACTACTGTCTATGGATGGATATTTAACACCTTTCTATCAGTAATTGACAGATTCAGCAGGCAGAAAATCAGTGAGAACATAAATGAAGTGAATAGCACTATCAGTCAACTGGATCTAATTGTGACATCTGTAAATTGCTTAATCCAGCAGCAACAGATTACACTTATTCTTCTCAAACTCATGCAAAACGTTGACCAGGACCACATTCTGGGTCATAAAACATGTCTTAACAAACTAAAAGGAATAGAAATCATGCAAACTATACCCTGTGACTGCAATGGATTTAACTATTAATCAATAACAGAAAAAGTTGGAAAACTCTAAAATACTTGGAGATTAAACAACACACTTCTAAATAACACACAGCTCGAAGATGTTTCAAGAGAAATTGTAGAATATTTTGTATTAATACCGAAACGAAAGAACCATTACCAGTGATCCTTTTATTATTATTATTTTATTTTTAATTTTTGTGGGTACATAGTAGGTATATATATATTTTGGGGGTACATGAGATATTTTGATACAGGGATGCAATGCATATTAATCACATCAGCATGTAAATGGGGTATTCATTACCTCAAACATTTATTTGTGTTTCAAACAATCCAATTCTTTTATTTATAAATTTACAATTAAGTTATTTTTTTGCTATAGTCACCCTGTTGTATTAACAAATACTGGGTCTTATTCATACTTTCTGGTTTTTTTTTTGTACCCATTAACCATCCGCACTTACCCCTTCTGGCCCTATACTTCCAATCCTCTAGTAACTATCCTTCTACTCTCTGTCTCCATGAGTTCAGTCGTTTTAATTTTTAGCTCCCACAAATAAGTGACAGGATACGATATTTGTCTTTCTGTGCTTGGCTTATTTCACCTACCATAATGACTTCCAATTCCATTCATGCTGTTACATATGTCAGGATCTCATTCTTTTTTGTGGTTAATACTTCATTGTGTATATATACCATATATCCATTATCCATTCATCTGTTGATGGACACTTAGGTTGCTTTCATGTCTTGACTGTTGTGAATAGTGTTGCAGTAAACATGGGAGCGCAGATACCTCTTTGATAAACTGATTTCTTTTGGGTATATACCTAGGAGTGGTGTTGCTGGATTGGTAGCTCTATTTTTAGTTTTTTGAAGAACCTCCAAACTGTTCTCCATAGCAGTTATACTAACTTACATTCTTACCAACAGTATATGAGGGTTCCCTTTTCTTTATATCCTGGCCAGCATTTGTTATTGCCTGTCCTTTGGATAAAAGCCATTTTAACTGGGGTGAGATATCTCATTGTAGTTTTGATTTGCATTTCTCTGATTATCAGTGATGCAGAGTCACCTTTTCGTATACCTGTTTGTCATTTGTATGCCTTCTTTTGAGAAATGTCTGTCAGACCTTTTGATCATTTTTAATTGGATTATTAATTTTTCTCTGTAGATTTATTTGAGCTCCTTATGTATTCTCCTTATTAATCCCTTGTCAGATGGATACTTTGCAAATATTTTTTTCCTGTTCTGTGGACTGTCTCTTCACTTTGCTGTGTGGAAGCTTTTTAACTTGATGTCATCTCATTTGTCCATTTTTGCTTTGGTTGCCTGTGAGTATTATTTAAGAACCATTTCAGTGTCCTGGAGAGCTTCCCCAAAGTTTTATTTCAATAATGTCATAGTTTGAGATCTTAGATTTAAGTCTTTAATACATTTTGATGGATTAATGATTTGATTTCTGTATATGGAAAAAGATAGGGGTCTAGTTTCATTCTTCTGTGTGTGGATATCCATTTATCCCAGCACCGTTTATTGAAGAGACTGTCCTTTCCTTAATGTGTGTTCTTGGCACTTTTGTTGAAAATGAGTTCACTATAGATGTATGGATTTATTTTTGGGTTCTCTATTCTGTTCCATTGGTCTGTGTGTCTGTTTTTATGATCCTTTTATTTACAGATAAAAGAATTTAATTTGGTAACCTAAAATAAATAGACCAATTACATGAAAGGTACAGTCTACCAAAACTCATACAAGAAGAACTAATCTGAACAGCCTGATATGTATTAATGAAATTGAATCAACATGGGAGTGCCAATATCTAACTACCTACCTTCCAAATTAGAAAGCACCAGGCCCAGATGGGTTCATTGTGAATTCTACTGAATATTTAAGGAAGAAATAATTCTCCACAATTTCTCTCAAAAAATAGAAGCAGAAGGAATACTTCCTAATTCTTTCAAGGAGTACTGCATTACCCTAATGCAATTCATCTCATCAAGAGGCTAAAGAAGAAAAACCGTATGATCACAAATATAGATGCAGAAAAAGTATTTGGGAAAATCTAGCACCCATTTAGGATAAAAACTCTCAGCAAAGTAAGAATCGGGGAAAGTTCCTCAAGTTGAGAAAGTCTATTAAAAAAATAAAAACACATTAAATCTATTAAAAAATAAAAACACAGGACAACCTACCTCTAGCATCAAACAAGACAAAGGTACCTCACTATTCCTGTAAGACAGGAAAAGGAAATAAAAGGTATACAGATTGGGAAGAAATAAATATAGCTATCTTTGTAGATGACATGATTATTTATGTGAAAAATTTCAAAGTAACAACCTCCTTAAACTAATAAGTAATTACAGTAAGGTTATAGGATACCAGATTAATATATAAAAGTCAATTGCTTCCTACATATTGTTCATTCCAGCAATGAACAACTGGAATTTGAAACTAAAAGCACAGTATCATTTACACTGGCACCAAAAATCTCCAGAACAATTAGGTATAAATCTAACAAAATATTTACAAGATCTATATGAGGAAAACTATGAAACTTTGATGAAAGAAATCAAAGAAGATTAAACTGAAAGATACAGTTCACGTACATAGATAGAAAAACTCACTATTGGCAAGATGTTATTTCTTCCCTACTTAATCTGTAGATTCAACACAATCTCAGTTGATTGTGTTCTTAACAAGTTATTTTGTAGATACTGACAGGCAGAATCTAAAATTTATATAGAAAGGCACAGAGCATTGGCAACATGGCAAAACCCGTCTCTACAAAAAAATACAAAAACTAGCTGGACTAGGTGTCTTGTGCCTGTAGTCCTAGCTACTTGGGAGCCTGAGATGGGAGGACTGCTTGAGTTCGGGAAGTCAAGACTTCAGTGAGCCACAATTGTGCCCCTGCACTCCAGCCTGGGTGATAAAGCAAGATGTTGTATCAGAAAAAAAAGGTAGGGGGAAAGGCAAAAGACCCAGAAGAGTCAACACAATATTGAAGGAAAAGAATGAATACAAAGAAGGGACAGAACCTGACTTCAAAATTTACTGTAAAGCTATAGTAATCAAGAAAGTATGATATGAGTGAGAAAATAGACAAATAGATGGAATAAACTATAGATTCCAGAAACAGACCCGTACAACTAGATTCCACTGATCTTTGTCAAAGGAGGAAAGGTAATTCAATGGAGAAAGGGTGGTCTTTTCAACAAACTGTGCTATAACAATTGGACATCTACATGCCAAAAAAATAAATAAATAAATCTAGACAGACTTTACATCTTTCACAAAAACAGATCATAGACCTAAATGTAAGTATAAAAGAAGCCAACATACCAAACAACCTAGAAGACAACATAGGAGAAAGTCTAGGATACCATGGGTGTGGCAATGCATTTTATGATACAACACTAAAAATAAAATTCATAAAAGAAAAAATTGCTGAGTTGGACTTTATTAAATTTAAAACTTCTGCTTTGTAAGAGACATTGTCAAGGGAATGAAATGACAAGTCACAGACTGGGAGAAAAAGGATGCAAAACACGTACCTGATAAAGGACTGGTTCTAAAAATATACAATGAACTCTTAATACTCAGCAGGAAGAGAACAACCTGAAAAAATGGGCAAAAGATGTGAACACCTCACCAAAGAAGATATAGAGATGGCAAATAAGCATATGAAAAGATGCTCAACATATGTCACTAGAGTATTGCAAATTAAGACAAAATACCACTACACACCTAAAAGTGGCTAAAATCCAAAACACTGACAACACCAAATGCTGACAGTGTAACAACAAGAACTCTCATTGGTAGTGGAAATACAAACTGTTATTATCACACTGGGAGACAGGTAGTATCTTTCAAACCTAAACGTACCCTTACTGCAGGATCCCACCATAGCACTCTTTGTATTTACCTATATAAGTTGAAAACATGTTCACACAAACATCTGCACATAAATATTTATAGCAGCTTTATTTGTAATTGTCCAGGATATTCTTCAATAGGTGAATGGGCAAACTGTTGTACATCCATACAATGGAATATTATTCCGTGATAAGAAGAGATGAGCTTTCAGAAACTCTGAATGAGTATTGCTGAGTAAAAGAAGCTAATCTGAAAAGGCTACCCACTGTATGATTTCAACTATATGATATTGTGGAAAAGGCAAACATTTGTCAACAGTAAAAAGATTACTGGTTCCAGAGACTAGGAATAGGGGAGTGGGGCTAGGAGAAGGGATGAATAGGTGGAAGCAAGCGCAGAGAATAAAGATATGAAACTATTCTGTAGGATACTGTAATGGTATATTTGTGTTATTATACTTTGTCAAACTCATAGAAGGTACTACATAAACAGTGATCCCCTAAAGTAAACTGTGGACTTAGGAATACTGTATCAATATGAGCTTGTTAATTGTAGCAAATGTACCATGCTAATATAAGATGTTAATAATTGGGGAAACTGGTAAGGAGGAGGAAAGGGATGTATGAAAACTCTTTGTACTTGCCACTCACTTTTTTTCTGTAAACCTAAAACTGTTTTGAAAAATGTGTATTCTTTTTTAAAAAAGTGTATTTTTTGAAATGGAAAATAATTTAGGCATTTGAAATAACCACAGTTTTATCTGTAAAAATTTAATTCATTTTTTAGTTTGTATCATTCTCCATTTATTTATTTTATGACTTGCATAGGGAGAAACAAATTGTATTTCTGACTTTGATTTATGTTTCTCTTTTATGAAGTATTCCCTTTAATAAAAAACCTGATTCCTCTCTTGTTATAATTGTATTTTTTCCTATGACTTTGAATTACCTGATAGAGTAATAGAATATGTAACTTTTTTTTAACTTCAACAGCTTTGTTTATACTGGTGATCTAAACTGATGTAAACACCTTATGTCCTTAACAATTCATGAAGACGCTAGTATAGTCTGTGTTGAAATTTGCAAAGTAGTAGTTTTGTCATATGAGATTCTAAGACTTATTTTACTGGTTCTTTTCTAGAATTTTCAGATAGAAATTCTAAGAATTGTTTTGTTTTTTCTTTAGAAATTCTAAGAGAATTTAAGGCCGGGCGCGGTGGCTCACGCCTGTAATCCCAGCACTTTGGGAGGCCGAGGCGGGTGGATCATGAGGTCGAGAGATCGAGACCATCCTGGTCAACATGGTGAAACCCCGTCTCTACTAAAAATACAAAAAATCAGCTGGGCATGATGGTGCCTGCCTGTAGTCCCAGTTACTCGGGAGGCTGAGGCAGGAGAATTGCCTGAACCCAGGAGGCGGAGGTTGCGGTGAGCCGAGATGGCACCATTGCACTTCAGCCTGGGTAACAAGAGCAAAACTCCGTCTCAAAAAAAAAAAAAAAAAAGAAAAGAAATTCTAAGAGAATTTATAGAATTTATTCATCATTTTTCACTTAATAAAGGCAACTTACCTGCATTTAAAAAATACTAAACATTGTATAATTCTTTTATTTCAGAATACTCAAGATGGCTTTATTAAGAGAAATTTTGTTATTAATAAAGTCTAAAGTTTTAAAAATGTAGAGAGTATATCTATGGTATTACTTATGCCAACAAATATTAAGAGAGATTGCAATGAATTTAAGAATTATTTTTGAACATATTCATAAGCAATGTAACTTGCTTGCATTTGTGATTTAGGACCTGGTGTTCAACTTTTGGAGCATATATATCACTGTTTCTTTGTTTTCAGATTTTGCTTTTCATTTGTGTATTATGATAATAGGCCTACATTTGGGGATTTTAACAGATATTTCTGCCAGTGGATAGGAATGTAAACATAATGTGAAGTTTAATAAATAGGGAGGAAAATGTATACTATTTTGGAAATGAGAAAATGCTGAAGTTGCCTTCCTCATGTTTTTTTTTTTTTTTGTATTTATATGCTGTTAGGGATCCATCACATTTGCTGTCCATGAATTTCTTATGCTGTATGGAAATTCTAGAGTACAGGTTACAGTTTTTTATATAGTTTGTATGGTCCAAGGTGAATTTATGTGGAATGCATTTTTTTTTGTGTGAGGGGAAAAGATAAGCTTTCAAAAATTGTCATGCTCATAATTTGAAAATCTGTTTTTACTTCTTGATGTTATATTTTTCATACTGCCCATTAAGCATATTATAGATTTATGATCACTGATGTATGTGTCTAAGGAATGTATGTGATAATAGGAATGTCAGTAACTGTTTAGGTTAGTAAATCCCAAAAGATCTCAATAGCTAATTCATTGTAAATAATTTTCTATAGTGAGGCCCTTGGCAGACTTCTAGGTATGCCTAAAGGCTCAGAGTTTAGTTAAAACAACAACAACAAAAGGAGGTGACCATTTTTGCTCTATTTTTTAGGGTTTTTAAATTTGTTGTTGAGGCAGAGTCTTGCTCTGTTGCCCAGGCTAGAATACAGTGGCACAAAGACAGCTTATCGTAACCTTGACCTCCTGGGCTCAGGTGATCATCCCGCCTCAAGCCTTCAGAGTAGCTGGGACTGCAAGGACGCACCACTACACCGCGCTAATGTTTTACTGTTTTAGTTTTTGTTTTTTTGTAAAGATGAGGTCTACCTCTGTTGCCCAGCTGGTCTTGAACTCTTGGGCTCAAGCCATCCTCCTGCCTTGGCCTCCCAAAGTGCTAGAATTATAGGTGTGAGCTACCACACCATCGAAGGGCTGCATTTTTATAGAATTCATTCAGAATCACAACACAAATTTATTCCACTGCAGATATGGAAAAGGTTCCAAGGGAAATGCCCAAGCTCTTCCTTCAAGTTTGTGTTGGGAAAGAAATAATAAAAGGAGTTGTTATTTCCCAGAAATTATCCCCTAGGGGAAAAAAGAAAAACTTATAATTTATCTGTGGAATCAAAAACTCAACTCAGGTTTTTAAAAAATATCTTTAAAAATTAAATCTTATTACACAACTATAGATGATATTTTACCTTCTGTGTAACAACACTTTAAGATTTGCATATGTGTTTGTGTCTTTACTCTGACCAGTTTTAATGAGTGATTATGTTGGAGTCAACACAACTTTTGTTTCAAATTAGATTATAAAATTGTTGGTTATTTTCTCAAGAAGGACAAGAAGCTAGCAAGAAAACTGGAATAGGGTGAGATTCTGACATTTTGTGTATGGGTTTTAAAAATACACTTGATCTTCAGTACACAGCATAGTAAGTCATACACTAAAGACAAATTGTTGCCATTATCTTAGCATGTTCCATGCTTCTATATTTTTTACATACAGATTATTCTTAATCCTTAATTTTGCCAGCATTCATACATTTTTAAATTTGTGATTATCTTTTTCCAATTATAAACTATGAAATGCATTTAGTTTTTGGTTTATGTTCGTTTTTACTTTCTCCTCCGTATCTTCACAGTCTGAAACTTGTTTTTCAAATGGTTAAGCTGGACTCCTACTCAAATATAGATATTCAGTAAAAAAAAAAAATATTGTATTTATATGTGCTAGGGACTAGGGAATTCAAAGATGAGGGGATACGGTTCTTGCATTTGAAAAGTTGGGGAGGCTGACCTAAAAACATACAGTCCACTAAAAATAGATTGTAAGCTTTGCAAAAGCAGGAATTAGTTAGTTTTTGTTTATTGCTGTGTTGCCAGTAAATAATTGTTTGGGAGAGTTAGAAAAGCCTCTCAGGGACTGGGCATGGTGGCTTATTCATGTAATCCCAGTAGTTTGGGAGACCAATGTGAGAGGGTCGCCTGAGCACAGGAGTACAACACCAGCCTGGACAATATATCAAGACCTCATTTCTACTAAAAATTAAAAAAAAGAGAGAAAAAAAAAAAAAAACAAGCATGGTGACACATGCCTGTGGTCCCAGCTACTCTGGAAGCTAAGGTGGGAGAACTGGCTTACGCCCAAGAGTTCAAGGTTGCAGTGAGCTATGATCATGCCACTGCACGCCGGGCTGGACAACAGAGTAAGACCCTGTCTCAAAAAAAGAAACAAGCTTCTCAGATAAGATGATACTTCAAGTATGAAGGAATATTATGTTAGGAAGAAAAAGAGACCAAGGACATTAGCAACATACAAAGACATGATATGATGATGAAAGAGAATGAAAATTTTAAGGAACATTATAATGAGCGACAGCAGCATGGGAGGACAGTAAAAGAAAATAAAGCCTCACTGAGTGATAGATTATATCCAAGTCAGAAAGCCCTTGTGTGAGTTTGTAACAAGCTAAGGAATTTAGACTTCAGGGAACCAAGTCTGTCTAGTAATCAGGGAAACTCAGGAATTTGAATTGATGTTAATATTCAAACTATTTTTTTTTTTGCCAACATTCCTGTTACACTGGATATTATGCAGTATTGTTTCTTTCAAGTCCTTGATTCGTGTGTAACAATACATATAACTTAATCAGGAATCCTTAAAATAAATGTTTTTTTAAAAAAATCTCTGGGAAGTATAAACTTGATTATTTTTAAGTGAACTATAATTTATCTTTAATTTTTGTGAACTAGGGACTCTCCTAAGAAATTATCAAATGCAACTACAAATGCAATTTTTAAAAAGTAATCCAGTTTAAAGCTTTCTTTAAAAACAATATTTTAAGTTTTTATGTTTATGATTTGAATAAGCACAAAATTATCTATTTTTATCAAGAACCCAATTCTTCATGCTCTGCAAATTCTATTTTCTATAAATGTTTCTTTGTAAAAATTTTAATTATACTCATATTTTATTATAAAGATACTGATTTGATTAGCATTCTCCTATCAAACACATCCTTTTGATTATGAATTACCTAAAAATTTCTAAGAAAGACTTGTGAGTGATTCAGAAAACTTTATTTGGTAAAGAGTATGATAGTAGGAATGATTTGTTCTTATAATTCAGCCTCATTAAGAAAAATGGCTCAGGATTGCCTACAGAAATGCCCAAATGTTGTTCCAAAAGTTTCTTTGAACTATTAATATTGAGTTATTTTCAATGTTTCCATTCAATGAATGTCTCAACCCTTGGTTTTGAGAACATAAGGTTAATTAAAGTGTCTGCTATTTTTTAATGCTATTCCATTGTAACTGCTAATAATAATGAGCATTTTCCTGCTTTATATCAAAAAATTATATTCAAAATGTCATGTGTGTTCTCTGATTTCTTTTCTTACAGCTTGCCAGTATTTGCCGTGCTGAAATGTTTTAATTTATAATTTCCTTCCTTTGTATCTTTTAGTTTTCTCTGTTGCTGCTTTTTCTGTGACACGAGCCTTTCATTATAGTCACTCTTCTTTTTTCCTTCCCCACTTCTTTCTTTTCCTTTTTTAAAGCCATGAGAAGCCGATCCATTGGTGAATGTGCTCTGCCATCGGCCTATATACGCAGTGCTAAAAGTGCTCCTGTTCTGATCCATACTTCCAAACCCTTCTTGCCTGATATTGTTCTCACTCCCCTTTCTGATGAGCTTTCAGGTAGTGCCACCTCTGCTAATTTCTGCACCCCCTTTTTCACTTTTTAATCCTCTGCTTTCAATTTTTGCTTAATCAAATAAACTCTTTAAAGTTAATTTCTTTGGGGGAGGTGTGGGAAACTGGGAAAGTGATTGAGAAATCAACATTTTGAGTTATTTGAACTCTAATGCTATCCTTGCAGTTCATTCTGGAAGTGCTAAGTTTAGTGCTGTGCCAATGTCCAGTAATTTTGGTTGTAAATGGCCAATTATTATTATTTTTTTGCTCATGTTTGATTTTTTTCTTCCTCTCAGGTGGTTAAAAGAAGTAGTAGTGTATATTTATATCATAGATGCCTTATAAAAGATGACTTTGGAAGATAATCAGAGCATTGACTTTTAATTTCCCATTGTTTTGACTGACAGTGTGGTAAATCTTGAATAATTTTTTCTGTATCATCTATAGTAATGAAACTGAGTAAGGGCAATCAATATTTGGGAAAAGTATATAATCTAAAAGTTGCTTTGGAATCTTTGTATTTATGTTACATGTAATCATATATAGAATTCTAAGGACTCACTCATTTTTAAACCATTCTGTGAAGCCCTAACTTCGAAGGAGCTTCAAAAATTTCTTAGCTTTCCAGTTCTGCAGTACTGGGATGGTCTGCTGTTTTATTAAGCTTTAACTAACATGTAATAAAATGCATGGATCCATAGACTCAATTGAATGAGTTTTGAGAATTGTACACATCCCTATTAGCCATCATCACAAAGTATAGAATGTTTCCACTACCTCAAAAAGTTTCCCAGTGACCTTTTCCACTGAGTCACCACGTACTCCTCCCCTCCACACAATGATGACTTTTTGCTGTTCATCACCATAGATCAGTTTTATTTAAAAAAATTTTTTTGGCATAAATAAAATCATACAGTGTGCAGATCGTGCTAGCTCAAAGAAACCTACTTGTTTTGTTAACTTTGGAAACATAATATAATAAATTAAAAGTGGTTTAAAATGAAATTGGAGTTGATTTTTCAGTTTAATTGATGACAATAATAGAAAATTTGGCATCAATCCAAACCTGAATATCTAGTAAGTATTGGTGAATGAATGGATGTATTTTACACCAGTAAAATTAGGCAACCTGAAGATTTTAAGCTACCAGTGCAAAAATTGTAAGATGTAAAAATATATAGATGGAATAATATAAACTTTAATAGATGGCAAAAAAAATGGCACACAGTTTTGTTACATGTAATGCTTAGCTACAAATAAAGAATTTGGATATTTTTTTCTCTTTAGTGCTTCATTTAAGCACTATACCTCCTTATGTAAGTAGCACAGATTTTGGTTGCTTACATCAAATTATAATCTAGTTACTTAAGTTGGCAAACAATATTTCTGTTCTTAAAATTGAATTAGATACCGCTAAAAGAAATTCTGAATTTGTTGTAAACTTCTCTTGGATACATTTTTTGCTCCTAGATTTTATAAAAGACATACTTAGAGCATTTAATGCAAACCATTTTTGACATGTTTAGAAAATTAAAATGAGTTTTGGCCAGTTCCATTATTATTTTATTCTGTTCATTTATGTTAAGTACGGAATTTGAATTCTCTTGGCCACTAATACTTAAAAGTTTGATTGGATTAGGCATTCCACTACTGTCTTAAAAAAACTATAACAAAGATTTATGTTTTCCCCAAATCTGAAGGAATTTATTAAATTTCTCATCTGCAACTTAATATTTTGTCAAATATTCATGTTAAGTGCTAAAACATTTTTGAAAAGCTAAAACAAAGATAAGGTTGTTCCTTTCAAAATATTCTAGAGTGGTGCCATAGCCAGGATGAGTTTTTATTTCACAATTCTTGCTTTGCTACAAATACAAAATTCAGAAAGTTTGCTTTTTTTTATGATTTTATGATTTAAACATTTATGAACACTATTTGAAAGGAATTTTCTAAATGGCAATTTTATTTGTTGTATTCCTTTTCCCCATCTGGGGCAATATACCTTCTATGATAAATTTAAAGATTTAGATGGTATTGGGACATCAGTGACTAAAACCAAACTTTATGTCTGATTATCAAAATAAAAATGTTCATTTTAGAAAACATGGATTATATGGAAAACCACATGAAAAAATTTATATAATCCTCCAAAACTAGTGATCATTTATTGGCGTCTTCAAATGCTTTTGCTACCAGTTTTTTATGCTTGTGTACATTTAAAATATAGAAGCATAATTAGTTATTTTGAATTTAAAATCTTTTTTTTTTCTCTTAGAATTCGAAAGAGGAAAGGAACCTATCACTTTAAAATAGCAGCAAAATCCCGCCTTTCCTGAGAACTGACTTGTGAATGAAGTCAGGATTTTCCCAGCTGATATGTAGATTTAGAATACTTTCCTGGAGATGCAAATAGGTATATAGAAAGATCCACAGTGCAAATCAACATATTAAAGGCCCTTAGAAAACCTGTAGAAAAACCAAAACTGTTTATAATTGAGTATGTCTCAAACTTATTTAAGCATAGAACACCTTTCCAAGTGCACATTACTGATATCCTGTGCCATTAAGGTTCCAGAGAGAACAAATATGAAAATTGAACAGGATTAATCTTATACCAGCTTACATTGTAGAAATCTAAATTACTGGATTGGTTTTTTTGCCTCTGCGATTCTTGGAGGAAAATTAAAGGCTTGGATTTTGCTTCTTCAGGTGTTAGGTGCAGAGCGAAGGAGAGAAAAAGAGGTAAGAGAAAATGTAGGAGTTATAAGAATAGAGATTTGTAAAAATAGTGCTAAATTAAAAACCAAAAATCAACAGAATCTTGGATCTTCAACCATCATTCTTTAATTGCTGATGTTTCTTCCAAGGTTTGAGTAAATTTTACTGCAAAATAGTTTAATGTACAGGGAATTAATAAGAAAGTGAACTATATGAAGGGGAAAAAGTAAATGGTTTTTCTTGCTTTCGTATCTCTCCCTAATGTGAACAAGCCTAAACTCAAAACATTTCCTGAGTGTAATGTTTTGAAATCAGGAGTTGAGGTTTCTTCAACTACTTCACCAAAAAAACCTCAATGAAACTACTCATAGACAGTCTACTTCTAGCTTATGGTAGAATTTGTCAGAAAAATATTTATCTGATACTTTTGGATAATTTGGGGTGTAAAAGCAAAGTCCTTTTAAATCATTTTTCTAATAGACTAAAATTTATGAGAAAGGACCATCAATTTTCTAAGTACCCTATTTGTTTTCAGCCCTTTTTTCTTCTCCAGTGTTCTTGTTCTGTCTATTCTACCCACATTGTTGTAAGTATGATGCTATATGATAGAGCTTTTATATACATTTTTTAAAATTTGCTCTGTTGCCTAGGCTGGAGTGTAATGGCACAAACATGACTCACTGCAGCCTTGTCTTCTCTGCCTCAGCCTCCCATGTAGATGGGATCATAGGCATGTACCACCACACCTGGCTAATTTTTTAATTTTTTCTTAGAGTCAGGGTTGTTGCCCAGGCAAATTCTGAACATAAAGTTGCCCAGGCTGATCTCAAACTCGTTGGCTAAAGCGAACCTCCCCACCTTGGCCTCCATAAATGCTGGGATTACAGTAGTGAGCCACCACACCCAGCCCGTGAAGAGTTCTTAAGCTTTGGGGACCAGTTTGAGGTCATTGGCATTATGTCAATGACACTATTTCTCAACAACAGACTCATCTATAACAGTTTGGAAAATATGTATCAAGTTTGATACAATATGTTGGCTTGCACAAATGTCTAATTTATTCTAGTGTCTGGGCAAGCACACTCCTTGGCCTCACTCTCATTGGCCTTCATAATTATTTGGTAATTACTGTACCAGATTGTACATATTTGGTAGCCCAGTCTGAGAGTCATTGTTTTCCTAGTAAATGGATAAGAGAGAAGCCAGAAATCTGAATCATCATTCTTAAGCAAATTACTTTTACTGCCAAGAGTAAAACACTTTAGTGAAAGAAGGGATATAAATGTATATAAACATGGTAGGCAGCTTTGTGTATACTTCCACAAATTTTTTTATGTATTACTTTCTAATCAAGTACTGTGAGTTTCTCATCCTGAAATTAAGCTTACAGACCCAGTTTCTTCCAACTAGTTCCCAAAACTGATTTGTCATTTTTGTTGCTATTAGACTCTAGTCTTAGGCTGTAGTATGTAGACTGCTACTGTTTGGGGACTGATCTCTTTTTATTAACAATGCTTTAGTATTTGAATTGAGCTCTT
The DNA here is from genome assembly GCF_009761245.1 of Sapajus apella. Taxonomy (NCBI): domain Eukaryota; kingdom Metazoa; phylum Chordata; class Mammalia; order Primates; family Cebidae; genus Sapajus; species Sapajus apella. The sequence continues at coordinate 7,299,633 of NW_022436990.1, forward strand.
TGTACTTCTGTTTTCTGAGTATCAAGGAAAAAAAAAATAGTATGTCTCACAGGCCTACCCTATTCCTGAATTCTGCCCGATAAGGAGAATTTTCCATCTCATGAAGAAGTAGGCCCTTCTTTGTACAATCAAGAATTTTTTTCTATGATCAGTGTACAATAAGATATTAATATTTTACAGATTTTCCACTTGTAATCTGCTGATTGTAGCATAATTCCAATTAGATTTTTTTTTTTTTTTAAGAGATAGGGCCTCATTCTGTTGCCCAGGCTTGATTGCTGTGGTGCCATCGTAGCTTACTGCAGCCTGGAACTCCTGGGCTCCAGAGATCCTCCCATCTCAGCCTCTTGGCAAATTAAATTTTTTCTTTTCCTGGAATAATTTGCATTAATTTTTTTGAGACAGTTTTATTCTGTCGCCCAGGCTGGAGTGCAATGGTACAATCTAGGCTCACTGCAGCCTCTGCCTCCTGGTTTCAAGCAATTCTTGTGCCTCAGCCTCCCAAGTAGCTGAGACAATGGAAGCCCGTCACCACGCCCATCTAATTTTTTTTTTATTTTTGGTAGAGGTGGGGTTTCACCATGTTGGCCAGTCTGGCCTTGAGCTCCTGACCTCAGGTGATCTGCCTATCTCGGCCTCCCAAAGTGCTGCGATTACAAGTGTGAGCCACTGCCCCCGACCTACATTAACTTTTTAAAAAGAACATCTCAAGAAAAATGTGAGGCTAACTTAAACATGGCATTATATAGCATACTCATAAGCAAAACACTTTTTTTTTTTTTTTTTACCCTTCCCCACCCGGCTGCCCCAAGTTAATAACTTTTAGATTCTTTTTTGTTTGTTTTTTGAGACGGAGTCTTGCTCTTGTTGCCCAGACTGGAGTACAGTGGCACTATCTCAGCTTACTGCAACCTCTGCCTCCCGGGTTCAAGCAGTTCTCCTGCCTCAGCCTCCCGAGCAGCTGGGACTACAGGCGTGCCACCACGCCCAACTAATTTTTGTATTTTTAGGAGAAATGGGGTTTTACCATGTTGGCCAGGATGGTCTTGATCTCTTGACCTCATGATCCACCCGCCATGGCCTCCCAATAGTGTGTTAGGCACCATGCCTGGCCCATGCTTTTCTTAACATAAAAAATATATTGGTAGTTTATGTTCGGAATTTAAAAGTCGGGAAAACAATTTTAGAATAAAAGAGAAAATAGTCTAGTGGGCTAAATTTTAGTGATTTAACATGAAAAATATTGAGCTTGATTTGTTGCTTTTAAGTCTTTTTATATGATTACAATAATGCAAATACTGCTTTGAATTACCTACAAATTGAACATGTAATCTTGACCTAGAATTTTAATAGCCTCTTAGTATTTGAAACATTGATGCTCTATAGTTCTTTCTTACTTTGAAGTACATTGTCATTGTTGCCCAAGTAGACAAATACTTAAGTAATTAGCAGAAAAAAAGTTTCAGAATGGCATCAGTTTCTGTGTAAAGTAGTTTAAATGACATTACAAATTCAGAAACTATAAAAATGTTACTGACAGCTAACACTCGTGCTTGACCATGAAAGTAACTTAACTTTAGTAAAGGGGATTTTGGCACTTGATTCTATGAATCATTTCAGAAATTATTAAAATTTTCTAGTGATATGTTAGTATTCTAACTGAAGAAGGTTTTTTTGTAACTAACTTGCTTTTTACCAATTAGGAGCTACTTTTTTTTTTTTTTTTAAGGCACACTTTTCTTTTACTATTTATTAAGCCCATATTATGTGACAGGTCCTCTTTCAAGCAATAGAAATAATTGTGATGAACAAAACAAAAATCCTCAAGAAACTTAAATCTAGTGGAAAGGAGTGCTTTTTTCTTAACATTTTATAAGCTGATAGTATACTTCAATGTATAACTTTCCTTTCAAACTAACAAAGGAGACTTTTGAACAAAATATTTCCAGGAAAAAAATTGATTTTTTAGTCTAGAAATAATTGATACATTTTAATGGTAAACAGTATTAAGAAAACCCGGAGATAAAACTTGACATTTCTGTGACTTTATAGGTTATACAGGAAGCATTTTCTCAGTGTTCAAAAGCAGTTTTTGTAAATCTCTTGGAAACATTTTTATTGTTTCACTCATTAAATGGTTTCTAATGCTTTAGAGTAACATTAATTTTAAAAGACTATATTTTGAGGGATAATTTCTAAGGTGTGTTACTACAGGCGTTTCTCTGAACATGTGGGACTGGAAACCGGGAAGAGAAGGTACAGTGTTCTCTGCTTAGTGTGAAACAGACCTTTGGTGTTGCTTTGCTGCAACTGCCATTTGCCCTGGGTGATCATTCTTCTCTTCCTCCTGGAGAGTAAGAGGACACAGTCTGAGTGGTTTCCCTTAAGAAAAAGAAAAGAAAAAGAAAAAAAATATGAAATTTTATTTAAAAGCTTTCATTTTTCAAGTTAAAATATAAGCAGCATAATTAAATTGTTTTGAGGGGTATTTTTATTTAAACCTGATGCCACCATTATTTTTAGCAATTCAGTACAAAGTTTTTTCATTGTCTCCGTCTGTATAATTTACTAACATTTGTTTTAGTTAGGTTTTGATTTCTAACATTCTTATCTTTATAAAGATAAATCACTAACCTGCTCTGTGGTTTTTTAAAATTCTTTTTTGTTTATATTGAGATGTTATTAATGGCTAGCTTTATGATTTCTCAGTAACACAATCAATTTTTACCAAGTTTTATTTAACAATTAATAAATTATTTTATGAGTACAAAACATATATAACATATTATTCAAGAGATTAAGAGTAAAGACTAATTTCTGCCTTACTTTACACCACAGCTCCTCACTTTGTAGCTGTGTAAATTTGGGTAAGTCACTTAAACAGTTTTTTCATCCATAAAATAGGTGTAGCACCTACTTCATGGGGTTGTGAGGATTGAATGAACGATATGTCAGATGCTTACAACACCTGAACATATGGAAAATACTATATATGGTTTAGTTATTATTTAGTCTTTTTTTTTCAATAAAGTTCAGCTGTAATATATTTCCTCAGCTAATATAAGGCTTGTTAGAGTCAATTATGCTTAATTCAAGTGCCATTTGTATTGGCATAATACAACCCTCTTGATCTGAATTTAGCAGATAGTTGGTTTCCTTTCAGTGTTATTTTCTTCTTTGATTTTATGTAATTAGTATTGTTATATACCATGAAAGAACTATATTTAAAGCTTAAGACTTTGAAAATATCATTTAAATTTAAATTCTCCAATACTACAGTATTGGTAGAAAAAAATCCGGTTACTTTTTTTTTTTTTTTTTTAAAGCTCTTTCCCTCTTAAGCTTGCACAAAAGTTTTAGACAGTCATGTATGGTAACACAGTTTTAGAAAAAAAATAGACTGAAATAATGGCTAAGTTTTCTAATATACAGGGTGTGAGGGCTGAGTTTGGGAAGGAATTCCTAAACACACAACATCATAATTATCTTTCCTGGCTTCTTTAGAATGGAAAAATTGTGAAGTATCAATAAAAGAAATTAAAAACTAAAACTAATATTGTATTTCTGACGTTTTTGTATTTGCTAGTGTTATAACATTAGATTTTAATGTTTTGAAATCTTGATTTTGACCTTTGGTAAAATAAAATCCCAGCTATAAAATTTGTAAGAATTATTATAGAACAGTTATACAGTCTTTATCCTTGGCTGAGTTCTTTAGAATATTGTATGGAAAGAAATTTAGACTGCATGTTGAAAATAATCTCTGTCATTGAGGCAGAAGTTCTTATGATCTCTTATGGCAGATGTAAAAAAACCAAATATTTATGTTTCTCAAGATGCACAGATATGAGTTAGTTATCTGCTGTATTAACCAACACTTAATGAATATAAGTGCATCAGTATGAAGTTTTTAAGGAGATAGTTCACTTTTCATTTAGAAAAATTTCTAAGTGGAATGCGAGGAAGAAAACAATGTCATTTTTTTAAAGTTACACATTCCTCTCATTTTCATGACGAAAAGTTAATTGTTTCAGCTTCAGGAGATACTATATATTTGACCTATGATGGGAGCCTACTAATATATCATCAGGAATATACTGGAATCTTGGCATAATACAAACCTCTGTTGATCTCAATTTAGTATAAAGTAGGTCCGTATGGACCTCATACGAAGAGGGTGATATGGATGAAATTGCAGAAGGACTAGCCTTTTTTCAGCCATAGTATGGTTCCCAAAAATACTCTGAATGACTATCTCCATTTTATAAATGAGGAAACTGGTCTCAAAGTCTAGAGTAAGAATCAGCAAATTATTTTCTAATCTTGGACAAGTCACTGCTTTGCTTCTGGATCTAAATTTTCTAATTTTGATGATTCACTTATAGTTCTGTTACATTTAACTTTTGTGCAAGAAGCCTAATAAGTAGCAACGGCTTACTTTTTGACTCTGTCCTTTCTTCATTATATTTTGCTGACTTCTGAAAACAATTTTTTTTTGTTATTTCTAGGTAACTTATAGATTATGATGGATTCATAGACATTGTATTTTGCTTCCAAAATTCCTGTTGAGAATTTGTATATATCTGAACAGTTAAATGGTTGTTTCATCCTGTGATTTTCAATTTCATAAATATTTTTGAGGATTTACCATAAACTTAATGCTGAAGGCAGTGAAAATAATGCAGTGATATGTAACACTAAGCCTGTTTCTCAAACTTTTTTTATTGCAAATTTGATAACGTAACTTAACCTCTCTGGGCTTCAATTTTCTTATCTGTGAGAGAGTTAGATAATCTCTGAATGTCCATCTGTAATTCTTGAAAAGATATGTAAGAAGCCAGAGATACAGTTTTTAGAGCTTGTTGGCTGTTTAATGGAAAAGGCCAATAACAGGCAGGTAAAGTTTCTTCCCAGCAGATATAAGTAGTGTTTTTGCCAAAAACAAAAGAATACAATTGATTTAAAAAAAAACATATTGACTTTATTTGATGTCAGTGAATAAGATTTACTATAATAAAGTAAAACACTTTGGGAGAACAGATAGTTTCCTGACAAAGAGAACTTTAGGAAGAGGGTAGAGAGTTTCATTTCTCATATCTAATCAGACAGAGAAGCAAAATTTGAAGAAAAGATGCCTCTTGTCTTTTTTGGGTAGGAAGCTGGAGAATTTACTAGACCCTGTAGGAGTGTACAGTGGGATACTTGGATGGGCTTTCTGTGTTGAGGTCTATTTTTTCTGCTTGGAACTTAAATAAGTAGGAAAAATTGAATAACATTTGAGTTGCTTGATTTATTGGCACAGCGCTATCTTTATCTGCACTTCCAAATGTTTCATCACCTCACTGTCTGTTTCTATGCATGTTAACATTTTAAAATGTGTTTTGGTAGTTTTCTAATTGATTGACACTATGTGCTATATTGGCTTGTTCCCATCATTTTTTTAAAAAACAGATTTGTATTTTGATTTTCTTTTTCATTGAGCTTACAAAAACCTCATTTTTTTTTAAATTTTAAAGCATATGCAATAGGGATTTGTTAAAATTAATAATAATTACTTTTTATATTTATGTAGTTCTACTCTACATAACTTTTTTTCTTTTACAGATATTGATGATGCTCAAATACTTCCCCGCTCAACTAGAGTCAGACATTTTTCACAAAGTGAAGAAACTGGAAATGAAGTTTTTGGTGCTTTGAATGAGGAGCAGCCATTGCCTCGAAGTAGCAGCACTTCTGACATCTTGGAACCATTCACTGTTGAACGAGCCAAAGGTGCAGTTCCTGTCATTGACAGTTCATCCCGCCATGCACCAAGCTTGCAGAGTTCCACAGAGGCTTCTTCAATAACTAGATCCACTGAAAGCCACATCACTGATACTCATAGTAGAGAGTCTTCTCTGGAAGTTGGTGATAGCATATATGACCATCTTTGTCATTTAATAGGTCCAGTAGGACTTGCAGATTCAGCTTTTGAACAAATCCAGTACATTGACCTTGAAGGAGATGATGATCTTCTTTCCACCTTGAAAGAATATTTTAAGGAAAACCAGGAAAATCATAGTAAAAATGAGATAGGTAAAGACCTAGCTTCTCAGGAAGTGACTATTGCAGTAAACAGGGGTGAAAGGTTATCATTAGATAAAGTAGAATGCACAGATCAGGAAATTAGATCCGAAAATATCACCTCTTTTGTTGGGACTCCTGAAAACCTACAGTTTCAGAAAGAACCAGACTCAGCTGTCTTCATGAGTAACATTGCACCTGTCCAGTCAGACAGTTTTATTAGAACACAAACTTCTGAAAAATCTAAGCAACTAAACAGTGATAAACAGCCATCAGAGCCTAGTTCAGATAGCCCTTGTGATAAAGAAAAAAGGAAACATCTGTGTAGACAAACAGCCACAGAATTAGATGCTTGTGTTGATGTAACACTAGTTGAAAAGCTTAAGAGTGTGCAAATTAATGAAAAAATCACTGTCCCACATGTTATACGTGCCAAGAAAGCAACAGTAAAAGCACCTGTTAACCGCAGAATGCCTCACATTACAAATACTAGCAAACTTTCTCCAACTAAAAGGAGTTTGTCTGAAACAGTAACTCATAGAGCTAAAATCATGAAAATTGCTACCAAAAAACGAAATAGTGTTCATGTTACTTTTAGACCATCCACTGAGTCCGTTCAGTTTTATAATCCTCTGGAAAACAAAGAGCCTCCATGGAAGATGAGACTGCGGAAGCTCGGTGGCTTTAGTAGTAGTAGCAGCAATAGCAGCACCAGCAATACCCATACCAGCTCAAATAGTGCTGCGGAGCTAGTAAAACCTGGTGTGTACAGACCTCTAGATACACTTAATACTGCATCAGTAAGTAGTAAAACAGTGAAGGAATCCACAGAGATTCCCACCACCATGTTACAAAAAGAAGGAATTGCAAGTAATCAATTAGGTAGTCGTAGTACTCTTAGGTCATCAAGTCATGAGGCAGGACTACAGCAGGGCTCCCTGGGTGGCGTTTATAAAACTGTTGTACATGCTCTTTCGAAGCCGAAGGCAAATGTTTCCCCACAGAGGCAGAACAGAATGCCACCAGAGGCTCCACTGAGGGATCTGTACAGTCATGTAATGGGCTATTTTGGAAGGAAAGCTGCAGGTGAGCACTAACAGTGTGCAGAGCGCAAAAGGAGAAAGACAGCACCAGTTTGGCTTAATGCAACTGAAGCAAGCTATAAGCAATCAAAAAGCTTTGGGATGGTCACTGCTTTCTCTCTGTTTGGTTATGCATGCGCCTATTCCCAGCTGTATTTTCCCAGCATAGAATGTTTATTTAAATTACTAATTTCCCTTATAAGGCATTTAGTTAAACCTCTTTGCTGCTGAACAACAATATAGGAAAGAGTATATACAGGAAAATTTCAATGACCTATCAAAGACTACTTAAATCAAATATTTTTCTGAGTGTATACCACGAGTGTGGAAATTAAGTTTACCAAGGAGTTATTATGCTTTCTTCCCCACCCCACTGTAGTTTAAAAGGGCACAAGATATATCTAATTGAATTTATTTATTTTTACTGCTGATTTCTTTCATTTTGTATTTTTTCTTGATAGAAAATTACTTGACATCTAACAATAGAAATCAAGGTCCTACAGCCAGCAATGTTATAGTTAACTATCAATGATGTGGAAATTATTTCTTAAATCTCAAAGTGAATTTAATCACTTTTCATTTAAGCCATTTCCAAACATGCTGTAGGCTTTTTAGTTTTGCATTCATTTATATAGAATGCAAGTTATAACCTTGAAACACTTTCATTACTTTCTTTTTTTCTGAGATTTTAAATGTACATAAAGGTTTCACAATAGCCAATCATGATTTAAATATGGAACCTCTATGGACAGATAAAGAAAGCAAGATTATGGTAACTGTTTATCTTGAGTCAAAGTTAAAATAACTTTACGTGTATAGACTATTAACTTTCAGCAGTAAGGTTGGTTTTGATTTTATTTGTTTTAACATGGTTTTGTTAGCATGATTAACAACGCTGTATAATGCATCTTGCATTGAGCCATTAATGCCACCTGAGGGCAGTATTTGACAGCTTAGCAAAGCCTGGCCAGTAATATAAAGATAATGGTATTTCACAGTGAGCTTCTGACCAGTATATTTTCTTAATCTGAAATACTTTGTAGTTTATTAGGAACATAAACAGTGCTGATTTTCTTTTCATTGCAGAGAAATCAACTTTTCAGTAGCATAGTAGTGACATAGATAACATTATTTTCTGTAAGTTAGTTTCTCAAGTCTAAAATTTTATTGTTAATGTAAATGGTAAAAAAAAAAAAAAAAGTAGTCATAAAAAAATCAAGATAACTATTTTGGATTTTTTTTTTGTAAGAAAACCTTTGCGAAAGGCAACTTTTTTTCTTAAAGCACTAAAACTAGATTTTATAGTGGATAGAAACAGCAGTGTATAAAAATCATAGAATTTGTATTTATAAATACTCAAATGCATTTGTATGCATTTAAGTTTGAGTATTTATAAATACAGGTTTATAAATACAGAGTTTTGCATAGATTCAAATGATATATTCCCTGAAAATATTGTTTAGGGGAGAAATGGAATTGTAAATTGTTAAGGCTCTAAATAGAAACATTGAGTCAGGAAAAAAGATAAATATACCAGTTTCTTTATAGGCGATATTAACCTAACTTCAGCTAGTGCTTATCTATAAGCTTTCTTGCTGTTTAAAGTTATACTGAAGATTGACTAACATCTGCTTAGTTAAATAAAGTAAATATCAATTTACTAATTCTTAAAATTAAATCTAAAAGAAGGGAATTATTCATAAATGCATGTTTGGCAAATAATTGGCATAGGTACTTTGTTTTGGATTTTGTTTGTTTCAAAGTTAGAAAATGCAGTTAAGTTTTTCCTCACTATATATAGTTATTTATTTATTTTTAGTCAATAAAGAGGACATGAGCCAAAAACTGCCTCCTCTTAATACTGATATTGGCAGCAGCAGTGCTAATGTTCCTGATCTGATGGATGAGTTTATAGCAGAACGACTTCGAAGTGGCAATGCCTCGGTAAGTTTTATTTTATGTATTTAGTTTTATAGAGTAGGGTAGAGAAACTTACAGATATGTATCTATATACATATATGTCAATTTATATATGGGAATGTTTATTCAAAATAGCCTTTCCTCAAAATATAACCCTTTTATGAATTAAGAATTTTGAATTACATTTTTATAATTTTCTTTAAAGACATAAAGCAAGCAGCCTCATGGTTTTCACCAAAGTGAAATATCAGACAAATACCTCTACACAAGTACACAGATACAAGCAAATACCTTTATAGTCTCCCCTTTTCTCATCTTTCCTCATAGGTTACCCTGGTGCCAGCTGCCAGCTCTCAGTGTGAAAGATAGGAATGGAGGTCTTCTGTCCCATCTCCCATAGTTACATATATATAATTTAAAGTAAAAAACATATATAATTTTTATTTTTGTCTCAAGATCAGTTTGTGAACCAGCTCCCATAGTTTTGCTAGCACAAATATTGCTAAATCATTTTTAAATAACTTTGGAAGAGACTTAAAAGTTACCTTTATCTTGAATGTTAGGATTATGGCAACATGAAAACAGAAGCTCTTTTATCCCTAGTAATGCTTAATTGTTAGGGAAGGATAAATAGATGTGGAATTGACGTTTTCTTGAGATGGAGTCTTGCTTCACCGCCCAGGCTGGAGTGCAGTGGTACAATTTCAGGTCACTGCAGTCTCCACCTCCGGGATTCCAGCACTTCTCCTGCCTTGGCCTCCTGAGTAGCTGGGATTACAGGCACGTGTCACCATGCCTAGCTAAGTTTTCTATTTTTAGTAGAGATAGGGTTTCACCATGTTGGCCAGGCTGCTCTTGAACTCCTGACCTCAGGTGATCTGCCCACCTCAGCCTCCCAAAGTGCTGGGATTACTGGAATGAGCCACCACACCAGACCTGGAATTGCTTTTTTAAAATTTTGTATTTCATTTGGGTTTGACTTCTCTATAACTACATTATATAACCACATTTTTTTTCCTTGAGTGGATAAAAATCATAGAACAACATCTTTACTGTCATTCTTTTCACTCTCCCACTGTCTTTTTTATTTGCTGCTCTTTTTCCACTTAAATACTCTGCTGGTATAATTTATATTCACTGCATGTATCCTACTGAGGCTTAAGAGTCACAGGCCCAGCATCATATGCTGTTTGGGTCTTTAGTCAGACCAGCAAGAGGTCAGGCTCTAGCTTCATTCGGTTACATAGATTGTTGTGAGTGTTTTCTCCATCCCTACTTCAGCCTCTAAATCTCAGTATTTATTGTGACAGTTTGGAAATTAAAGGTTTCAGATGCTTAAAGAGAATAAAAACTTCTTTTTTAATGGTAAAACATTTCTTGACTTTTTAGACTATGACAAGAAGGGGAAGTAGTCCAGGCAGCCTCGAAATTCCCAAAGACCTCCCTGATATTCTAAACAAGCAGAACCAGATGCGCCCTATCGATGACCCAGGTGTGCCCTCAGAATGGACTTCTCCTGCCAGTGCAGGGAGCAGTGATCTTATCAGTTCAGATAGTCATTCGGATTCTTTCAGCGCTTTCCAGTATGATGGCAGAAAATTTGACAGCAAGTATCTTTTTCTGTTTGAATATTATGTGTTATGTTGATTGTCTTCTGTTCAAGACTGACTTACGGATTATGTAGCCATCACCTTCCTCTCCAGTGTTACTTAGGCAGTGGCTTCCACATTCGGAAAAAAAGAAAAATTTAGAGATAGGGTCTCTATGTCGTCTGGGCTAGTCTTGAACTTCTGGCCTGAAGGAGTCCTCCTGGCTCAGCCTTCCAAGTAGCTGGGATTACAGGTATAAGCCATCATTTCTGGCCCCACTTATTTTTATTTCAATTTTCAGTGAAATTTCAGAGGAAATTTTAGGAAATCACCTCAAGTTGAAGGTACTTTATTTTGCTCAAATTAAGAGCATTTAAAAAACAAAAAGTATGGTCCCTTCTTAAAAGAAATTATATTTTTAAAACCAAAACTGTCTAAAGGAAAATAATTTAGTATGGTCCTGATACTAAAAAGACAGCCATGATTATGAGTTGCCACTGTTTCACCCACTCATATTTGAGAACCAAATATTTGGATTATGTTCAGTGCTGCAGTACCCAGAACCCTTGAGTAATTGACCCATGTTACAGTAACATCAGTGTGATATTACTTGGTGCTATATTGTTACCACTTAGTATTGCACTTGGCAGTCAGTAAATAACACCAAATTAAAAAAAAAAAAAAGTTAAAACTTTGGAAACTAAGTTTCCAAAGTGAAGAGCTGGGAGATGCATTGGAGAATTACATGTTTCCTCCCTTCATGGCTTGTACACTATTCTGATCTAATTGTAATCTTCAGAATGTTAAGATTATTTACACTTGCCTGAGAAGTATGTAAACAGAATGGATGTATGGGGAATGTTTATGTTTGATCATTTTGCTGATTTAGCTCTCTTATAAATATTTTTACTTTGTAATTGGGACTCATATAATAAACATTTCTTCTTCCTGTAGATTTTGGCTTTGGAGCTGACATTGGGGTTATGTCCTCTGCTGATGTGGATTCAGGTTCTGGCCATCATCAGAGTGCTGAAGAGCAGGAAGTGGCTAGTCTAACTACCCTTCATATAGATTCTGAAACAAGCAGTCTTAATCAACAAGCTTTCTCTGCTGAAGTTGCAACCATCACTGGTAAAGTTATTTAAGGGAATGTGTTTCTTAAATGTATTTTTTAAACCTCCAAAGAATCTGATTAAAATTTTGAGAGATTTTAAGTATTACTTATTGCTACTTAATATTTTTTTCATTCATCTTTATGTAACAATGAAGGGGAGAAAATACATTAGTTTCTTGACCTGAGGTCTGCTGGGTTAAGCTTCAGAGGACTCTGTGAACTTAGTGTTTTACACACAATTTTGTATATATATGCACTAGAACATTTTCTGCAGGATTAAAAAAATTTTTAATAGGAACATGATAGATGTATATATTTATGGAGGACATGAGACATTTGGAGTGATTTTTAAACTAAATAACCAAAAAAGTTAAAAGTACTGCACTCTATCTTTGTTGTTTAGAGTTAGCCTAGATTGTTGATTTCTTTAGCAGTGCATTTATTATAGAAAATATAAAGCACACTGCTTAATTAAAGGCCTGTTTGTCAATATACCAATATTCTGTGTTTAGATAGTAGTTTGTGCTTTTTGGAAACTTTTTACATGTGGTCAAACCCAACCATTATGTGGCAATTGGGATCTTAAATCCAATCATGTTAAATGCAGAGTCACATTATTGCAGGGTTAATGAAGCGGTTAGAATGAGCCTACGCAGCTAGTAGTCCATAGTTCTTGGGGATTCCACTCTATAGTCCAACCTCACTCTGGTTCCAGTACAGTTTGCCCCTTGATGAATGGTTATCCACTCCAGCTTAATTATCCATGAGGTGATTTTGCATCTTGTAGTTGGCTGGAACTTGCAAGACTGGAACAGTGATTTCTGCATCTCTAAACTAGCCAAGCACATTTCCTCAGCCAACCCAGACAGAGAAAATTGAGCCAGAGGAATTCTAAAAGTCAGGAACCCATTCTCTGTTTTCATATCCTGCCTCCTTTTTTTCCAGATGACAAGACCTTTAGCCTGCCCCATTGCAGAATGGGGCCCTAGCGGAGGATGGGAACCAATTGGGTTAGAGCTACAGTTCCATCATTAGAGGATTTAAATTACTCAGAATGAGATCCTACTACACATACTGAAATTGTTAAAGTTAAAAACACTGACAATCCAAAGTGTTGAAATGAGTGTGGAGCAACTAGAATCTCATACAGTACTAGTGAGAATGTAAAAGGATCAAGTTACTCTGGAAAAATATGGCAGTAAATTTTCAGGTTAAACATACATTTATTATGTGACCATTTTTACATATGTATTTTCCTTGGACAGTTGTATGCAAAAGTTCATGGCAGCTTTATTCACAATAGCTAAAAATTGAAAAGAAACCAAACGTCCATCAACTGATGAGTAGATAAATTGTAGTATATTCATTCATTGAATATTCACTGAAATAATACTCAGTAATAAAAAGAGAATTAAATATTAATATATGCAAAAAATAGGTGAATCTTGAAAATGGGCTAACTGAAAGAAGCCAAATACCAAAGACTCCATAATCATACTTTATTATTCTATGTGTATAATATTCTTAAAAAGACGAAACTGTAGTGACAAAGTAAATCACTGCTTGGGGAGGATAGGTGTCAGTTGAGGGGATCAACTACAGATGGGCATAAGAAAACTTTTTATGGTAATGGAACTGTTTTATATTTTGATTGTGGTGTTGGCTATAAGACCATGTACAATTGCCACATTCATATAACTGTATACTTAAAAGTGAGTGTGTTTAAAAAAGATAAACGTAGGCTCTTATGTTCTACTGTAACATAAATTTCAATATTATCAAAACTTTAAGCTATTATTCAGACTATTGTGTTTTCAAAAGATTTCCATATATAAATGAAAAAGACATTTTTTATATCTTAATTCTCTGTAGTTATCAAAAATAAAGTTCCAAAGAAAAGTGCTGAAAATAAAATTATATATATGGAGAACTTGTTTTAGGTCTTTTGCCTTTATGTCTTTTGGGTAATTTTACTTCTAAGATTTTTTAATATTTACATTACCTGTATTTACCCTATGTAGTGACTATTTCTAGATCTTTACTGGGAAGTTTCATTAGGCGTTCTAATCTTAATCAGTACTGTTAGTAATAGTGCAGAGGTGTTGTTTAAGAAAGTAAAGCAGTTGTATTTGTTTCTATTTAAAAGACACAAAATTCAGCAAAGATAAAACTCTGTGTATGCAACATATAAATGATTCAGTACAGTATTTTCCAAAGGTGAAGTTTGCATACATTGTCATACTACTAATGCAGTAGTGCTTTATGGAAGGGATATTAGTAGTCCTGAGATCCTCTATTTTCCTATAATATAAAAGTTTTCAGAAACTGTGAAAGAAATCTAGTATAGGAGACAAAATTGAAAATTAGATAGCCTCTTTTAGGTCATGAATATCATTATAGAAATAGTTTTATTGCCTTAAAAAAACTGTTTAAGAGGAAAAAGCCTGTAATTGAGCTAATATAGATTTTTAAAAATAAAATTAAAGGCAGTAGTGATTCTCTGATAGCTAATATAAAAGTATTTACTTGGCCTGGTGTGGCGGCTCACACCTGTAACCTCAGCACTTTGGGAGGCCAAGGCAGGTGGATCACCTGAGGTCAGGAGATTGAGACCAGCTTGGCCAACACAGTGAAACCCCATCTTTACTAAAAGTGCAAAAAATTAGCTGGACGTGGTGGTGTATGCCTGTAATCCCAACTACTTGGTAGGCTGAGGCAAGAGAACTGTTTGAACCCAGGAGGCAGAGGTTGCAGTGAGCCAAGATCACACCTCTGTACTCCAGGCTGGGCAACAGAGCAAGACTCCATCTCAAAAAAAAAGTAATAATCAAATCAAATCAAATCTTAGTTCTTAAAGATGAATTTGATTTTTATGGTTCAAAATAATGGAGATAAAGAGGTTTAAACTTCAAAGCATTTTATCAAAGACTGATGTCTCTTTGGCGTGTACTTAAAAGTTTGTAGTAAACATTAAGGTCATAAAATATTATGTCCTCAGCAGTATGTGTTTGTCCTATGGTATAGAATACTTAAGTTTCTGTAACTGTCCTTTAACATAATTTTTGTGCCATATGAAAAGGAAACTTTCTACCTACTATGTATCATAATTGAGCATAGAGTCATATGATTACTCATTTGATGTATGATTATCATATGATTATATCATTATTGTGGTAACACCTGATAATATGATACAGTTCTATATGTAGTTTTTTTTCTTCTCCTTCCTCTGCTCTCTATATGTTCTTTTTAAGGCACTTACCATACTGTGCTACTTAAAAATCACTTATGTGATATGTGGAATCACACTTTTATAGAATTAAAATAATATAACTATAGACTGTCCTTGACTTACTATAGTTAACAACTTATAATTTTTCAACTTTACAGTGGTGTGAAAGCAATACTCCTTCAGTAGAAACCGTACTTCAAGTACTCACACAACCATTTTGTTTTTTACTTTCAGCACAGTGTTCAGTAAGCTACATGAGATAGTCAACACTATTGCAAAACAGACTTTGCATCATATAATTTTGCTCAACTGTAAGCTAATTTAAGTGTTCTGTGCATGTTTAAGGTAGGCTAGGCTAAACTGTGATGTTCGGTTGATTAGGTATATTAGATGCAATTTTGACTTACCATATTTTCAATTACAATGAGTTTCTTGGGATGTAACCCCATCATAAGTCAAGGAGCATCTGTATGTATTTAATTTATATTGGTTTTTGCTTTACTGTGTAGAAAGAGTAATGAGGGCAGAGATTTACAGTTACTGAGTTCAGAATATTGATTTCTTTTTTTTGCTACAAAGAAGCTTAAAAAGACCTAATGTTGTAACAACTTGCTTGGTACTAGCAGCACTGTATTAAAACCACCACCAGTTGTTCTATATTGCATTAATTGTGCCGTACTTTATTTAAACTTAACAAAAGTACCTGTTATATACCAGGTACTATACAAGGCACTAGCACTGCTACAGTATATAACAGAATTCCTGTTCTTATCAAGTTTATACCCTACTGGGGAATATTTAAAATTGAACGGACAGTTTCAGGTTAATGTGATAAGTGGTATAATAGAGAGGTGCAAGGTTCAGTGAGTGCATATAGCAGAGACTCTGTAATCATACTTGGTACGATCAGGAGTAGGCTTCTCCAGGAAGCAGATACCTGGAAAATAAATAGAAGTTAAATAGACTGATAAGAAGATTAGGGCTGCATGCAAAGGAGAAAGCCAGAGGTATGATACACTAATAAATACAACTAGGTTACTTTCTATGAGTAGAATATAAAAGTTCTAGATGGCTTGTGGAGAGGCAAGAAAGTTACAGAGAAACTTGAAAACCGTACAAGAAGTTTGGGCTTATGGTGAGGCCAGTGAGGGACCACTGAAGGATTTTAAATGAGGAAGTGACAGGATCTAATTAGATTTTTAGATCTTTTTGCTGCCTTATGGAGAATGGATTGCGAGGGGGAAGTGGGATGTGGGAGAGACTGAAGACTGGGGACCACTGTAAACTAGACATCAGTAGTCTCATATAGAGCAGCAGTGAGCAAGTGCCTCTATTCTTAAATTGCCCAAGCCTGAATTAAGTGAAGTAGAATGACAGTGGATACTAGAGCTCCTGTAACTGGGCCAGAAATGGGAGTAGATATTCTTACTTTCACTGATGGCTCCTCTCATTTGATACATCCAAGTTTCATTCTATTCTATTAATAGTCCCATGGTAGACGTGAGGTGAGACTCCTACATATAAAAGCTTGTACAACATTATGATTTTGTTGACCTCTCTGGCCAACTTATAACTGATTTTATCTTTTGGTTTTTAACATTTGTTTTATTTGGGATGTTAAGCATTACATCTTAGGTAGGATATTGAATACTCTTTTTGGTAATTTTATGAAATTTTATTTACAGGTTCAGAAAGTGCTTCCCCAGTCCATTCACCTCTGGGCTCCAGGTCACAGACACCTTCCCCTTCCACGTTGAATATAGATCACATGGAACAGAAGGATCTGCAGCTTGATGAGAAGCTCCACCACTCTGTTCTTCAGACACCAGATGATCTAGGCAATATTTTGAAATTAGATATTTGCCTTTTTTCTTTTAAGGCGTCAGTGTCAAGAGATCATAAATAAGGCATCTTACAGTTGATTATATGTGATTATAAATATTTTTGACTTTTCTAATAACTTTTTTCTTGTTCTTAAAGATATTTATTGTCTGAGTTTTACTCATTTTATTATAATTGATTACGGTCCTCAAATTAGTGATTGCATTATTTTCCAGTATTATGTTATCATTTATTGATATTGATAGTGTTTCTTAAAACAGGAAATACATAATTTGTTATCATTATTCTTAGTTTTATACCTGACGAACCTAGTGATTCATAGGAGAAAGTAGTAACATTATCACTTGTTATTCGAGCTTTCAGTGAAACAGTTTATCAAACAAATTTTTTTGATTCAGTAAATTTATCAACTAAATTTAATTTAAAAGTAGAGGTCCAAATGAATATTTTTAGGTAAATGTTAAAAAATGACTTGGGAAACCTAAGTAACTGCAAGTTTTTTTAAAGTTATTTTTGCTAGATTTTGCATGATGTAGCCAGCATCAGACATTTTGCAAATATGCCATAAACTTTGGTTAAAGACAGTTACTGAGATATTTACAGTGAATAAAATAAAAAGCTAGTTTTCATTGGCAAGGCAGCACGTTTATTCTCTGACCAAAGGAAGAAATTTAGAGCTACGTAACTTCGGAACTTTTTTTAAAAGGCCCATTTCTATTAAAGTTTTTTGTAGAGGTGAAGTTTCGCCATGTTGCCCAGGCTGGTCTCAAGCTCCTGAGCTTAAGCAATCGACCTGCCTCGGCCTCCCAAGGTTACAGGTGTGAGCCACCACACCCGGCCCAAGGGGCCCATTTCTTTACATGCAATTACCTTGTAATTATGTAGCCCTAATCTTCTGGTTTGTGGATTATTTCTGACCTTTTCTTTTTCTCCCTTAGGTCTGCAATTGTTTATTTGTTTACAGTTCTTTCCCCAACATTTGGAAAACAACTTAAGAGTTATAGAAGAGTTTCAAGGCTAGTAAAATAAACACATATAAATCCTTTATATAAATTCTAGTTAATATTTTGCCACTTTGTCTATATTTACACACAGCACATACATGCACAAAATACCCTGCTCTTCACACACATCCCCTGCACCTTTTATTTTTGCTGAGGCATGTAAGAGGAAATTGCAAATATCAGATCCTTCAGACCTAAACACTTGAGTGGATATGTCGCAATAATAAGTGTATTTTTCTGGATAACCACAATATAGTGGCCACATTCATGATATTTAACATAGATATATTGCTGTTATTTTAGTCTATAGTCATAGGTTCTCAGTTGTCCCAGTAATGGCCTTTTTAGCTACCCTGCACCATCAATAATCCAATAAAGAACTTAATCAGGCCAGGGCACAGTGGCTCACACCTGTAATCCCAGCATTTTGGGAGGCAAGGCAGGCGGATCACTTGAGGTCAGAAGTTCAAGACCAGCCTGGCCACATGGCAAAACCTTGTCTCTACTAAAAATACAAAAATTAGCCAGTCATGGTGGTGTGCGCCTGTAATCCTAGCTTCTCGGGAGACTGAGACAGGAGAATTGCTTGAGCTTGGGAGGTGGAAGTTGCAGTGAGCCGAGGTCGTGCCACTGCACTCCAGCCTAGGTGACAGAGTAAAACTCTGTCTCAAGGCAAAAAAAAAAAAAAAAGAATTTAATCAAAGACTACACATGTTGCTTGCCTTTTAATCATTTAAAATTTTGTTAGCTTTGAGAAGGATAAGTTAAAGGCAAATCAGTTGATTTATCTTTGTATTATGAAGGTGCTCTGGAGTAGGGAGGCATTAATAACAATGGTTAACACTTCAGTGTGTTTTGTTTGTTTTAGTGGCTTTACACAAGAAATCTATTTTTTTTTTTATAATGGAGAAAGACTAGTACCTTTTTAATAATGCAGTCAGTTATTATATACTTTATATGCAAAGAGAAAAAAATTAACCATTAGGAATAAAGAATGTACATGTGCTAAGAATTAAGTTATTATGAATTCTCAATATGTTAAAATATTATCAAGCATGATAAATTATGAGTCTACGGTTTTTTTCATTCTACAAAATTTTAGTTCTCAAAGTTCTTTAAATGCTTGGATATCTGTATTGACTTTTAATGATTTTCTATAGCCTTTTCCATTATTTACATTATATATGTTGAGTAGAAAAATTGATTTTTTTTTAAAGCTGGAGGCAACCTATAAAGATATCTAGCAAAACCATCTATTTTACAGATGAGGAAATGTATCCTTAGAGAGGTTATTAAATAATTTGTATAACACATAATTAGTAGCAGAAATGAGACTAGGACTAAGGTTACTTATGTTTCTTAAAATCTTGCCAGTATTAGTAGGCAGAATACAATTATGGTATTTTGATTATGTTTAAATTGTAGTTAAAATGTTTATTTTTCATGACATTTGATACTCTTAATGCTAGGCCTTGAATATGAAATATATAAAAATATTTCTTTGGAGGCTATAGCTACAAAGAAAAGGCTTATGAAGACTTCCTGCAGGATCTGCCTTCAGCCTGAGATTTTCTATTAATTTGATGATATATTAAATTATATATTTAATTAGAAGTAGCTGTTAGGTAAAAGTGAGAATATGTGCTTATAAATTTGATGTTTTTATCAAACATAGATTTCTCTATCTGGCATAGATAGAAATTTCTCTATCTCCAAAGTGAGCAGTAGTTACACAGAAGCACTATTAAATAACTAGTTGTTAATGTAAGATTTATCTTATAATTATTTCTTATTATTATCTTATTATAATGAGTGAGATTTTGACCTTGTCAGGAAAAAAATCAGGAAAAAATAATGTGTGTTGACATTTCTTTTATTTGCTTCTGTAGATATTTAAGATTGTTAATTTAACTTGTTTTTTTGGGGGAGTTTATGTTCAGTTCACTGAAAAATTATTGACACTATTTTTTTTTTTCTGTAGAAATCAGTGAATTTCCATCAGAATGTTGTAGTGTGATGGCAGGAGGTACCCTGACTGGATGGCATGCTGATGTTGCTACTGTAATGTGGCGAAGAATGCTAGGCATTTTGGGAGATGTAAATTCAATCATGGATCCTGAAATACATGCTCAAGTTTTTGATTACCTCTGTGAACTTTGGCAGAATCTAGCTAAGGTAAAAAAGAAATAGAGGATATAAGTGGAGAAGGAAAGAAAAATATTTAAAAATAGAAGAAGCCTTAGAGAACATTTGTGATATCCTCTCTGACTATAAACTGGTACCCACGGGTACCCAGCATGGTGAAGTCACTTAATTATAATTAAACATTAAGTGTAGAAACCAGATTGAACTTCAGATTAAGGTAAAGTAAACTGGAAGAGAGAACAGTTTTCATAGGTTTGTTGCTTTTTATTTGAAAATTACAGATTAGAGATAACCTCGGCATTTCAACTGATAACCTGACCTCCCCTTCTCCACCAGTTTTAATTCCTCCACTGAGAATTCTTACACCTTGGCTTTTTAAGGTAAGCTTAATATATATTAGTTTAAATTTTTCATTTAGTAAATCTTAAACATATTATAGAGATTTTGGCTGCTATATAGACTCCTAGAGCACTTATTTTTAACCAGTGTCCTTAGGAAGCCATTAGGCATCATATATAGCAAAGAGTGAGCATGCTAAAATTATTCAGGATATATTGCTTTTGTTTATTTACTAAAACAAAAGTGAATATAGAAAGATATGTCTGTACTGTATTTAAATGAAGTATAAACTTTGAGTTGTGTCACAGAATATGCTATGTATTAAAAGTTTTGGCCAAATGTGGTGGCTCATGCCTGTAATCCTGAACTTTGGGAGGCCGAGGTACGTGCATCACCTGAGGTCAGGAGTTTGAGACCAGCCTGGCCAACGTGGTGAAACCCCATGTCTAACTAAAAATACAAAAATTTAGCTGGGCGTGGTGGTGGACGCCTATAATCCTGGCTACTCAAGGCTGAGGCAGGAAAGTCGCTTGAACCCAGGAGATGGAGGTTGCAGTGAGCCAAGATGGCACCATTGCTCTCTAGCCTGCATGACAAGAGCAAAACTTCATCCCCAAAAAAAAAAGTTTTAATTCTTTTTTGTTTGTTTTTTAAAAAACGGCATCATTCTGTCACCCAGTCTGGAGTTCAGTGGCACAATCACAGCTCACTGAAGCCTTGAACTCCTGGGCTGAAGCAGTTCTCCCACCTCAGCCTTCCGAGGAGCTGGAACTCCAACAGGCTGTGCCACCATGCCTGGCTAATTTTTAATTTTTTTGTAAAGACAGAGTCTCTCTATGTTGCCCAGGCTGGTCTCAAACTCCTGGCCTTAGGCGATCCTCCTGCCTTGGGCTTCCAAAGTTCTGGGATTAAGTCAGTGTGCCAAGCCAAAAGATTTAATTATTTTAAGTATCGATATGTTTGGTACATTTTCCTAAGTGAAACAGTTTATGGTTATTTATACCTACATTGTATTATTCATTTTGCATGATAATAATTTTAGTAATCCTGATTTTTTAGTTCATTAAAGAAATTGGGCCAGCGTAGAAATAAATGAGATTAAATACATTGTTTGCTATATTCAGTTACTTAAGTATTTAGCAAATAGTATTTCTTTTTGAATATTAAAACTGATCTTTTAATTTTAGGCAACCATGTTGACTGATAAATATAAACAAGGTAAATTACATGCATATAAACTTATTTGTAATACAATGAAAAGAAGACAAGATGTTTCTCCAAATAGAGATTTTTTAACGCATTTCTACAATATAATGCATTGTGGATTACTTCATATTGATCAGGTAACTATGTATATCATCTAAGAAGTAGTTTATATTAGTTGATCTTTGATTCTTGATTCTGTTTAACTCTTAATTTGTAAGATCTAGAAGTAAAACTATTCCTCTTAGTGATTTATATACAGTTTACTTCAGTTTTATGACCTTATTTGTTCTTGAAACATGGTTGATAATCAAGCTATTATTGTAGGTAGAAGTTTCACTTGAGTAGTTCTCCATCTTTAATGTTGTACCAACCAGTTCACTTTTTGAAGCACTTAAACCATCCTTTGCTTAGGTTGACACCTTCCTTTAATGTTTTCATGTACTTACTCTTGGGAATTTTGTGACTGATACTTGAGGTACATATATGGATTCATTCATCTAGTCATGCAACAGTCAGGTTATTTCCAATCTGAGATTCGGCATATCACATTTTCTTATTACTGTCAATTATATTGGCATAGTGACATTGATTTGATAATTATATTGAGTTATAATAATTAAATAGTCATAAATATAACCTTAAAATTACTTTGGGGGTTTTGATCTTGGCCATAAACTAAAAAATGTAGGATGTTACAAGTCAGAATAATGTAAATATGTTTATCCTAATATGATGAACTCATAGCTCATTTAGAGAGTATTAATATTAAAAGATAATTTAAAAATATCTCTCTGAAAAATGAAAAACTTCTTGCATTAATTTAGAATAAATATAAACATTTCTCAAGTATAAAATGACTCTTAGAGCTTTTGTTTATGATAATTTGTACTGAATAATAAAACTGAATACACTGTATCCTCACAGAAAATTCCATAGGCAAAGTAAATAATCAAGTTAGGAACATTCCCTTAAAAGTGCCTATGTCTAGGTTTCTGAGGCTGGATACCTATCATTAAAGGAGTTCAGTTTATTTTAAAAAAAGAATCTTTCCGGTTGTCACGTAGCAGGTCATGTGGATTCAGAAATGAGAGTTATAGCACAGAATCAACTAGGTAACGGAGAAAACTGCTATGCAGTTGAGTTTACAATGTCTGGTCCTTATACTTTTAACCCTTTGAAGCAAAGAGCCTTCCTTAATCTCTAGTGTGAAAAAAATGCTGTTATTTATGCCGGTTAAGTGAACGTATTTTCAGTTTACTTTCCATTGGTAGAATATAAGCATGGGTTATTTGGAAGAATTGAAATTATTTTTTTCCAATTAGTCAATGTACACTAATTACCTTTTTTTTATCATTTCATATATTACCTATTTTTAATGATACTGGTTAGCTGATATTCAAGATTACATATGTGATATTTGTTTTTTCTTCTTTCCTTATTCTAAGGATATTGTCAATACAATCATCAAGCATTGTTCACCTCAGTTTTTTTCACTTGGTTTGCCTGGTGCCACAATGCTTATTATGGATTTTATTGTAGCAGCTGGTAGAGTGGCTTCTTCAGCTTTTCTTAATGTAAGTCATTTCCTGTTCCTTATCATATAACAAACTTCAGTTAGCCAGGATTCAACTAACAAAGTTGGTAACATAACAAGCTGATATTCAGGAAATGTTGCAATTTAATTGGAATTGATTGCTTTTCTTGCATTAAAAAAAAGTAAACAAGAAATTCTGAAATATAAAAAAGCAGTAAAATCTGATAAGCAAAACAGGATTTAAAGTTGAGGAAATCTAAAAAAACTGAGGGAAGAAAGCAAAGAAAGAGCAATGGGCTATAGCAAAAGAAGTAAGAAACAATGGTGAGTCATCATTACACAGTGTATATGTGTATCAAATCATCATGTTTTATACCCTGAATATATTTTGTCTTCATTAACAATTATATATTTAAAAAAAAAAAGAAATATGATAAGGCACCCACCCTAGGAGGACATAGATCCTAGGAGTAAACTCTCAAACTGCATGTGAAGATTTTTTTCATGCAGTCATGGAACTGTGAGACAATGCTAAACAAATCGGCATAAATGGAATATGTTCATTTGTAAGTGGCAGGGGTGAGCTAGAGAGGAAGGCAATATAGCTTTGTTCATAATGCTGAAAAAGTTAGCTACAAGCCTAAGGAAGGAATGGGTAACCATTGAAGGATTTTAAACAAGGAGTGCCATGATCAAATTTATATTTTGGAAGGATCATTCTGGAACAAAGTGTAAATGAGAAATGATTAACTGGAAGTCTACTGGAAAAAACTAAGGGTATTTGTGAGAAAAACATAATTGTCTAATACTGTATAACTTGAAGAGCAGTTTAACATACCTTATTTCATTGATAAACTGCAACCATGAAACATCAATAGTGAATAGAAAGAGTTCTATTTGGGGCTTAGTAAGATGCGTATTAGACATCCATGAGGAGATGTCAGAAGAATAATTGCATATACTCAAGAGACGTGTCAGGACTGAAAATTAAAGCTGGGCAACATTGGCCAGGTACGGTGGCTCACACCTGTAATCCCAGCACTTTGGGAGGCCAAGGCGGGTGGATCACGAGGTCAAGAGATCGAGACCATCCTGACCAACATGGTGAAACCCCGTCTCTACTAAAAATACAAAAATTAGCTGGGCATGGTGGCGTGTGCCTGTAGTCCCAGGTACTCAGGAGGCTGAGGCAGGAGAATTGCTTGATCCCAGGAGGTGAAGGTTGCAGTGAGCCAAGATCGCGTCACTGCACTCCAGCCTGACACCTGGCGACAAAGCAAGACTCTGTCTCAAAAAAAAAAAAAAAAAAAGCCGGGCAACATTAACTCATAGATGGTATTTAAAGCTATGAAACTGCGTACAGTCACCTAGTGGAAACAGACAAAGCAGCTGTGCTATTTACAGCTATATAACCCTGTTTTTCCAGTTCTCTGAGAACAGTAATCATGTGTCACTTATCGTGGTATCTCTGTGCTTGGTCAGTTATTGACTGAATATGTGTTTATTTAGTGCCTTGTACATAATCAACATTGTACTGAGCCCTTTTGTCGTTCTTAAACTTCCCCTTCACCTTATGTACAGAGTATTTTTTTGGGGAGGAATACAGAGGGATATAGAATAAATTAGATATACTTTGTACTCAGGGAACATAATGCCTGCTTCTGGGGATATGGAGAAGTATCTTAATAACTATAGAATGTAAGGCATCAAATAGGCACCAATAGGAGAAGCACAGCATAGTGGTTAAAAGCATTGTGTAGAGCTGGTCTGCCTAGGTTCAAATCCTGGCTCTGCCATTTACTAGCAGTGTGACCTTGGGCAAGTTACTTAATGTCTCTGTGTTTCAGTTTCTTCATCTATAAAATAAAGATAACCTGCCTCATAGGATTATTTTTTAAGGATTTGTAATGTGGTTAGAACATTATATGACACATTGTATGAGCAGTATAAGAGTTTGTTAAAATTATTTGGTAATTAAGAGAATGGAGAGATCTACTTGTTTAAGGTTTCATGGAAAATATATACGAATATTGTCCCTGAAAGATTAGTAGTGTTTGTTTAAATAAAAATGGAAGTGAGGGGACAGTACTCCAGGCAAAGGTAAACAGGCATGAATGAGATGTATTCAAGGAATGACAAATAGTCCATTTTGTTTAGAAGGTAGTTAATCTGTAAGAGTGTATTAGGCAGAACAGAAAGGTACTTTATTTTTGTAAAAAAATTTACTGAGGTAAAATATACATATCTAATTTATCATTTTTATAATTTTTTATTAATTTAAATTTTGTTTTGTTTTGAGACAGAGTCTTGCTCTGTTGCACAGGCTGGAGTGCAGTAGCACACTCAAGGCTGACTGCAGCCTTTACCTCTTGGGCTTCAGCAGTCCTCCCACATCATCCTTCCAAGTAGCTGAGACTATAGGCATACACCTGTAGTCCCAGGCACCAAGCCTAGTAATGTTTTTAATTTTTTGTAGAAACAGGGTCTCTCACCATGTTTCCCAGGCTGGTCTTGAATTCCTGGGCTCAAGTAATCCTCCCCACCTTGGCCTTCTAAGGTGCTGGGATTACAGGCATGAACACCTGGCCTATTGTTTAATGTACATGATTTTTTTTTTTTTGGAGACAGAGTCTTGCTCTGTCACCCACGATGGAGTGCAGTGGTGTGATCTTGGCTCACTGCAACCTTTACCTCCCGGGTTCAAGTGATTCTGCTGCCTCAGCCTCCCAAATAGCTGGGACTACAGGTACATGCCACCACGCTGGGCTAATTTTTGTATTTTTAGTAGAGATGGGGTTTCATCATCAAGGAGTTTGAGGCCAGGCTGGTCTCAAACTCCTGACCTTAGGTGATCTGCCCACCGCAGCCTCCCAAAGTGCTGAGATTACAGGTGTGAGCCACCATGTCCGACATTACACTTTAAATACATTTATATTATTTTCCCCCCTTCTTTCTTCCTTTCCTCCCTTCCAGGCCTCTGGTAACCACCAATCTATTATCTTCATGAAATCCACTTTAACTCCCACATATGAAAGAGAACATATGGCATTTGTCATTCTGTGCTTGGCTTATTTCAGTTAACATAATGTTATCTACTTTTATTCATGTTGCTGCAAATGACAGAATTTTGTTCTTTTTCATGGCTAGATAATATTTCACTGTGTATAATACCACATTTTCTGACCAGGAACGGTGGCTCATACCTGTAATCCCTGCACTTTGGGGGGCCAAGGTGGGCGGATAACCTGAGGTCAGGAGTTCAAGACCAGCCTGGCCAACATGGTGAAACCTCATCTCTACTAAAAATAGGAAAATTAGCTGGACATGGCAGCAGGTGCCTGTAATCCTAGCTACTCAGGTGGCTGAGGCAGGAGAATTGCTTGAACTCGGGAGGCAGAGGTTGCAGTGAGCCAAGATTGTGCCACTGCATTCCAGCCTGGGTGACAGAGTGAGACTCTGTCTCAAAAAAACAAAATAAATACCACATTTTCTTTATCCATTCATTTGTTGATGGGCAGGTAAGTTGAGTCTATGTCTTGTCTATTGTGAATAGTGTAAGGTAAACACAGCAGTGCAGATATCTTTTTGTTATCTTGATTTCCTTTCTTTTGGATATATACCCAGTTGTGGAATTGCTAGATCATATGGAAGTTCTGTTTTTGAGTTTTTGAGGAACCTCCGTACTGTTCTCCATAGCAGCTATACTAATTTACATTGCCACCAACAGTGTATGAAGGCCCCCTTAGAAAGGTACTTTAGATCTTTGCTTCCCAAAGTGTGATCTGCACACCAGAAACGTTTGGCATGATCTGGGTGCTTATTAGTAATGAGGAATCTCAGACCCCATCCCAGACCTATTTACTGAATCAGAATCTGCATTTTAACTAGATCACAAATAATTGGCAAAATCACTGGTTAAAGATTGAGAAGCACTGCTTTAGACTACATTTTGAAAAGGTCGTGAATGCCAGGAATCAGGTTATAATGCTATATTAGATAAACAGTTAAGTTTTTTTAAGGTGATGAGAGATATGATTGAATCCATTCTTTGGTAGCATTAAAGAAGTATTAATCTAGGAGTAAATTAATGGGAGACAAATTAGAGATGGTAAACAAGTTACAGGGTTATTATAGTATAATCAAAGTATACAGATGATAAATCTCTTTGATACTAGCAAAAGTTGGTAGAATTCAGAAGATGCTAATATATAAACCAATGTCATTTTTATTAATTTACTGTGAAAACTATTACTGTTCAATGGGTTGTTCCAGATGATTAGTCAGCACATTTTCTGCAGGAGAATTAAGCCCTAGTGTTCCAAGGCATCTATTTTATCTGACTAATCAATTTTAAATGGTGAATTAACTTCTTTCTTATGCATCCAATACTGTGCCTTATATAACATCCTTGAGAAAATGTAGAATATAGTCATTTTTTGCATTCTCTGGTTCATATGAGGGACACTTGAGAAAGGCTGCATAGAAAACTAAATCATTGCAAGAATCAAGCCTAACATATCTCCACAGTGAGGTTAAAACAAGTCTTTTTCTCTGATGGTGTTAGAAGTACCTAGTCTAGTCTGGGCACAGTGGCTCATGCCTGTAATCCCAGCACTTTGGGAGGCCGACGCAGGTGGATCACTTGAGGTCTGGACTTCAAGACCAGCCTGGCCAACAATGGTGAAACCCCATCTCTACTAAGAGTACAAAAATTAGGCGTGGTGGCACATGTCTGTAATCCCAGCTACTGGGGAGTCTGAGGTGGGAGAATCGTTTGAACTTTGGAGGCGGAGGTTGCAGTGAGCTGAGATGGTGCCATGCTCTCCAGCCTGGGTGACAATAGAGTGAAACTCCTTCTCCAAAAAAAAAAAAAAAAAAGGAAACACATAGTCCAAATCTTGCTCTTTGTATTCTTATCTTAGATTCTATTCATATCATCTTCTTTCTGTTAATGCCATCTGCCCCCATTAGAAAATAATTAATTTCCTTTTGCCTTTCTTAATTATGATCACATTCCAGGTCTGCCCCCATAATATCCACATACCTGAATATTCGCAGTTACCTGATCTACCTATACAGAAAAACTCTTAGCTGATCTCATTTGTTAAATATTGATTTTTTGGATCACTTTGATTTTTATAAGATAACTTTTATTTTAAATTGGAATGGTGGATGTGAGTTCACGGCCCCTTTTTTTTTTCTGTGCCCTTCTCTTGATTGTAATTACTGTCCTTTTATACTGCTGCTCTGTATCTTTAAATATGGATTGTTTTTTAATCTAGAAATGAGTTTTGTTGAAAATCATGTAAGAGAGTACTACGCCACTACACCATTCCCTCTATTACAATATTTATTCAGATATGAAAGTCCCCTTGGAGACTGGTTCTTAATTTATGTGGATAGAAATGTTTCTAATAGATTTGTGTTTAGCATGTTTGTTAGATATTATTAAACATATAAATCAATTTGCAGATGTTTTAGAAATAAGACAATATATTAGTAGGTGGATGTTGATGTTTGGTGGTCATGTAAGAAGGCAGAAGAGAAAAAAGAAATGTTCAGTGTTGACACTTCAGAAATGGCTTAATACAGCTAGGGAAAAAGGGTAAAAAGTTACCTTCATCTGCAGTCCAGACAAATTCTAATGTTGCTTCCAGTAAGTGGTATAGGCAATGCTTTTCTTATGTGCATAATATCATAAAAACTTTCTAAATTGGCTCCTCTTTCATATAGTTAATGTATTTTCTTCTTTATTTATTCATCCTTGGTAATAAATATAATCTAGTAAATTAAGTCATCAGCTTATTAGAATAATATATCACAATGTGTGAGTTACCTTTAAAATTATTTATGTTTTTACTTATTATTAGGGTAATTTGATGCTTGTAGCTAAGGTGTATTTCGTTTTACAGTATTATTAACTATGGCTGCTTTGAGGAAAGCTCTGTTACTTGTTTATTGCATTTATTGACACTAACAGTAGTTTATGTGGAAATTATGAATGGAAACTTAAATCTTTTTGTGTTTTCCCTTTCCTTTTTAAATTTTGTTTTATATAACGCTTCCCTGTCTAATGTAGTTGGATAATAAAGCAACTTTTCTGACAATTTCATAATACCAGTATATTTTTAAAATGTGATACATAGGCACCAAGAGTAGAAGCACAAGTTCTTCTGGGATCTTTGGTTTGCTTTCCCAACTTATATTGTGAACTGCCTTCTCTTCATCCCAACATTCCTGATGTTGCTGTGTCCCAGTTTACAGATGTTAAGGTAAGAAATCAGATGCTAATTTTTAGCACTTAAATTATTTTATGATCATAAAGTATATGCAATAAAATTTGTATTCTTTCTTTTCTTTTTGAAATCCACACAATTGTTAAAGAACACTAGCCATATCCTCCAGACACAAAGGCTGGAATGTTCATTAGGAGCATATCCTTTTTTGTGTTTAAAACTGCTTTAGGGCTGGGCGCAGTGGCTCACGCCTGTAATCCCAGGACTTTGGGAGGCCAAGGCAGGCGGATCACAAGGTCAAGAGATCGAGACCATCCTGGCCAACAGGATGAAACCCCGTCTCTACTAAAGATACAAAAAAAAAATTAGCCAGGCATGGTGGTACGCGCCTGTGGTCCCAGCTACTCGGGAGGCTGAGGCGGAAGAATTGCTTGAACCCAGGAGGCAGAGGTTGCAGTGAGCCAAGATTGTGCCACTGCACTCCAGCCTGGTGACAGAGCAAGACTCCATCTAAATAAATAAATAATAAAACTGCTTTAGAACCTTTTTCTTGTTATTGAACATACTCACATGTCTACCTCTTAGGATTCATTCACTCACTGAACACTTACTGAAATATCCCATGAGCCAGATACTGTGCTGCTAATGTAAAGCTTCTAAGATTGAGATGGTAAATTAAACCTGCACATTAGACTCTCTCCCTCTCCCAGTTTTTCAGTGTGATGAGTCAAGCATAGTAATGGAAAATTCTATGGCATTGGGGTGGAGATCCTATGCACCTGAAGCATTAAGGGGCTTGAACAGTAGATGGTGCAAAATTAATGTGACTATACAGTTGCCAGTGGAACCTACCACAGATAATAATCCTTTAAAAAAAAAGAAAGAAAATTGTATCCAGTTAGGAGCAGACATGCCACATGACCCTTGTTAATAAGCCTTTAAAAATTTTTCTGGTGGAAAAGCAGTTAGTGCTCTGAGCCCAGCAAGGTGCCTGTTGGTAAATAATTCCTTCAGTAAGTTAAGACCTGTCTTTTACTGAGACCTTCCTTATTTAACTGAATGGCTGTACATTATAAATTCCCAAGGGTTTAACAGTCCTGAGAAGTTGTGCTTGCCACAGTAATTGCCAGATGGTCTTTGTGTTTGACCTGAATTGGTCCCTAGAATTAGAAGTGTTGAGAGAAAGGAGACGTAGCTCCTCAGGGGCTAAGCCGATAGTTTTTTGTTTGTTTGTTTATTTTTTAACTAGCTTTTTCTGAAATTAAAAAAAAAATCCAGTTTATGTTAGGAATGTTGCATACACTTTCCGTAGCATCCACATTTCTCTTTGTAATGTTTATCATATTTGTGATTACTTGTTCATTGTCTGACTTCTACTTTAGACAGATATATATCACAAGGTCTTACTTTTTGCTGTGTCATCATATCCTAACATACTGCTTGACACCTAGTATATACTCAGAAATCATTTGTTAGACCGGACATGGTGGCTCATGCCTTTAGTCCTAGCCAAGGTGTGAGGATTGCTTGAGTTCAGGACTTCAAGACCAGTCTGGGTAACATAGGGAGGCGTTGTCTCCACAAAAAATAAAAAAATTAGCTGGGCATGGTTGCACATGCCCGTAGTCCCAGCTATTTGGGAGGCTGAGGTGGGAAGATCAGTTGAGCCATGATTGTGCAACCGCACTCCAGCCTGCATGACAGAGCAAGACCTTGTCCCCTGCCCATCCCCCTATAAAAAGGAAATTATTTGTTAAACAAGTGAACTTGACATATATAAAATCATAAGGATCAATGCAAATTTGCAGTGACACAATAAAAACTATATAAATTGACCTTTGCCCTTCAAAGATGTGATAGCTATGGTTTCTTTCTTTCTTTCTTTTTTTTTTTTTTACTGTTCTGAAGATACATCAGAAGCTATGGTTTCTTTTATTCAGGAGATTTTGAAGGCCAAAGATGAGTTGTAGTTTTAATTTATTAATGTAGTTTTGAGTGAGTTAGGGGTTAGCCTCACTTACTATATACTATCTGCATCTGCGTTTCAGAGCAGCCCTTGTGTAGGCAGTAATGGCTGACATGATTAAAAAAAAAAAATCTCCAAAGTAAGAGCCAGTTCTAATAATATTGAAGAAAGAAAAAAAGTAATAATTTTTCTTAGGAAATGAAGATTTAAAGGGAAAGTTACATGCCATGGTTATCATATTTGATTTTTACATTTTCACCAAAACCAGATTCCATATACTCTAAACTACAGCCACATGGAGCTTACCATGGTGCTTCTTGGTTTTATGCTTTGGAAAAGCTTATTTCCTCCTACTGAAGTGT
This sequence comes from Sapajus apella, assembly GCF_009761245.1. NCBI lineage: Eukaryota > Metazoa > Chordata > Mammalia > Primates > Cebidae > Sapajus > Sapajus apella. The sequence goes on from NW_022436990.1 coordinate 7,331,267, forward strand.
CATATATAATTGCTCTCCTCTTTTTGCCTCTCTTTATCGCCCCAAACACTTAGAATCACAATTTCCAACTTTAGTTGTCTTTCAAAATCCTATTTATCTAAGAATCCTTTGTGAAGTCTTTTATGACTTCTGAGATGAGTTATTTGCTCACACAGAACTTTGTACTTACGAGCTTGTTTGGTTTTTTGGTTTTACAGTTCACTCATTTAATAGTGTTTAGTATAGTCGCAGAATTGTGCAGCCATCGTCACAGTCAATATTAGAACATTTTCATCATCACCGAAGAAACTCTCGTAAATATCTCCCTACCCCAAACTCTTGACAACTCAGATTTATGTTCTGTCTTTATGGATTTGCCTGCATATTTTATATTGCTCGATTCTGTATTTTAGTTGTTTACAAATCTGTCTCTCTCTGTAGACTATAAACTTCTTAGATAGGTACAGCATCTTAGCTAACTTCTTGTCTCCAGCCCTTAAGACAGACTATATTACATAGAAAGCTTGCAAAACTATCAGTTGGACTAAATGCTGAGTTTACAAAGTCAAAGGTTGATCCTCTCAAGGAACTTACATTGTATATGACTGATAAATGATTATTGGATGAATGTATGAATGATTTTTTTAAACCAATGAACAAAATTCTTAATCATCAAATCTAATGGCATTCTTGTTCTCCTGAGACACTATAATATTTGACCTCGTTGATGTTTCTATCATTTCTGAATGTCTCTTTATCTTTTGTTGCACAGATCTATCTTGATTTACTTCTTGCCTAAGTATCCTGACTCCTTAATAGACTTTCTTTTCTCTGCTTGCTAAACATACACACACTTCAATATTTTACCCTTGTATTTCTTCTGTTTTCTCCCTTTTGAATATTTTATTCATTTACATAATTTTAACTAATATTTTAACTTGTCTCAAAATTCATTATCATACTTTACAAATTATTAAGGATGAATATTTCTCCCTTAGCTTTATTGAGATAAAATTCACAAAAATTGTGCATATCTAAGGTGTACAATATGATGTCTTCATACACATATACAGTGTGGTAAACGTCAAGCTAGATAACATACCCATCACCTCACATGATTACCTTTTTTTTGGTGAGGGGGCATAAGAGCAACCAAGATCTACTGCCTTAGTAGATTTCAAGTGTACATTACTGGTACTGTATTGTTAACTGTAGTCACCATGCTATACATTAGGCTCCAGAATTTAGCCATTCTGCACATTTGAGACTTCATACCCTTTAACCAACATTTTCCTGTTTCACCCACTCCCTAGCCCCTGCTAACTACCATTCTACTCACTCCTTCCAATACTTCAACTTTTTATATTCCACATGTAGGTGAGAACATGCAGTATTTGTCTTTCCGTGCCTCACATATTTCACACATAATGTCATGTCCTCCAGGTTGATTCATATTGTCATAAATGACAAGATATCCTTCTTTTTAAAGGCTGAGTGGTATTCTATTGTATGTGTGTTTGTGTATGTTTGTGGGTGTGTCATATTTTCTTTATGCATTAGTCCTTCAGGGGACACTTAGGTTTTTTCCGTATCTTGGCTATTATAAGTAATTCTGCAGTGAACATGGTAGTGCACTTATCTCTTTGACATACTAATTTCATTTCCTTTGGATATATATATATATACCCAGAAGTGGATTGCTTTGGATTTTATGGACATTTTAATAATTTTGTAATCTATGGATGCAGGATATGTTTCTATTTATTTCTGTCTTTTTCTTTCATCAGTGTTTTATGGTTTTTCGCATACAGATCTTTACCTCTTTTGTTAAATGTATTCCTAAGTATTTTGTTGTTTTCAATGCTATTGTTAAGTGGGATTATTTTCTTAATTTTTCATATAGTTCACAGTGTATAGAAACACAACTGATTTTTATGTTTTTGTTTCCTGCTACTCTACTGACTTTATTGGTTCTAACAGTTTTTTGGTAGAGTCTGTAGGGTTTTTTATTTATTAGATTATGTCATCTGCAGACAGAGACAGTTTTCATTCTTCCTTTCCAAGATGGTGCCTTTTCTTTTTTCTGCCTAATTGCTCTGGCTAGCACTTCCAATACTATGTTCAATAGAAGTGGCAAGAATGGGCATCTTTATCTTGTTCCTAATCTTAAAGTAAAATCTTTCAGCTTTTTGCTGTTGATTATGATGTTAGCTGTGGGCTTGTGTTGAGGTATATTCCTCTTATACCTCATTTGTTGAGTGTTTTTCATGAAAGATGTCGTATTTTTCATGCAAAAAAAATTTGTATTTTGTCATGAAAGGATATTCATGTATACCTTTGAGCTATGTATTCTACTTAAATGCTTTTTCTTCACCTATTGAGATAATGTTTTTATCCTTTGTTCTGTTAATATGATGTATTGCTTTTATTGCCTTGTATATGTTGAACCATCCTTGCAGCACAGTGATAAATCCTACTTCATCATGGTATATGACCCTTTTAATGTTCTGATGAATTTTGGTTTGCTAGTATTTTATTGAGGATTTTTTTTTTTTTTTTGAGATGGAGTCTTGCTCTGTCGCCCAGGCTGGAGTGCAGTGGCGGAATCTTGGCTCACCGCAACCTCCACCTCCTGGGTTCAAGCAATTCTTCCGCCTCGGCCTCCCGAGTAGATGGGACTACAGGCACATGCCACCACACCCGGCTAATTTTTGTATTTTTAGTAGAGGCGGGGTTTCATCGTGGCCAGGATGGTCTCGATCTCTTGACCTCGTGATCCGCCTGCCTCGGCCTCCCGAAGTGTTGGGATTACAGGCCTGAGCCACCATGCCCGGCTATTGAGGATTTTTATATCTATATTCACCAGGGATGTTGGCTTGTAATTTTTTTTTTTTTTTCCTTCGGTAATGCCTTTGTCTGACTTTTGATGTCAGGATAATGCTGGGCTCTTAAAATGAGTTTTGAAGTATCCTCTCATTTTCAATATTTTGGAAATGTTTGAGAAGGATACTGCTCAAATTCTTCTTTAAATGTTTGTAGAATTCACTGGTGAAGCCATCCAGTTCTGACTTTTAATGATATTTCTCAAAATTTAAAAAATCTTTACACCTTGAGCAATTAATTCTACTTTAATTATCTGCCTCTATCACTCTTCTAATAAGGAGGAAAGATTATTTTTTGAACATATACTTTTGCCTATAAATTACAGAAACTTTAGCTACTTTTATAAATAATATCAGATTCTTTATTGAATGTGTGTACATGAGAACAATGACTGTTCTAATAACCACTTAATAAATATTTGTAGAATGAATGAGTGAAATCGCAGTCATTGCTGTTAACTATTTCCCCCTTATTTTAGGAACTTATAATCAAAACCGTATTAAGCTCAGCAAGAGATGAGCCCTCTGGTCCTGCACGGTAGGTCAGATATTCTTACACTGAACATAAGTATTCTGTGTTTGGAATTTTAGAAGTTGACTGAATTTTTGTTTTAGATACATTAAAGCCATTCTGAATTACAAGTTTATTTGAATGGTTAAGTACTCTTACTTTTTTTCATGATTTAAGTACTAACCTTTCTTGATAAACAAAATGCTAGTCACCGTTTTCAATAACTTCACTGTTTATCTCTAAGATAATGTTTTAATTTTATTTAAGTACATTTTATTGTTCAATTATATTTGTCATTGTCTTTATGCAGTACCTTGAAATGCAGTAGTAGGTACCAAATAAATTTTTAAATTGAATTAAAAGAAAATATTTTATTATGGAAAGTAATATATCTAAGAAAATAATTTTAATGTTTATAAATATTTGATCAAGATTTTTAAAAATAGAATATAAGTAATAGTTTTAGATTGTTTTCAAAATGTCTTAAGAAATAAAAGCTGACATTTTCTCTCTTTTACAAAATCTTTCCAGAAAATTTTGAGATTTAAATTGGCAGGTTGCTAGCAGCGCACCATGTTCCTTCTCTTCCTCAAAATAACATTAAGTCTGTTTTATATTTCCTGATGCTAATTCAAATAGTATTTCATTTGCCACGTTAGTCTGTGCTGCTACTCAGATTTACATCTCTGCAAAGCTCCTGTTTTCTAATCATCTATACATTTTTTGACCCAAAGTTCAAAAGGTACAGATCATGGCTTTGACTATTTAGATTTTGACTCTAATTTAAATCTTTTTCCAGTGAATAAAAATAATATACAGTGAACTATTTATTTAAATTAAGACATAGCTCCAGTTTTAAAAAATTTAATTGCATATTTTTCTCACTTACTAGCCAAGCTAACTGAAAACAAATATTTTTGAGAAAATTGTTCTTTATGCTAATTCCAGTTAAGTTTACAAGGGTTTTCATATAAGTTTACAAGGATTTTCATATAATATTGTTTCATTTAATTCCCATCACAATTTTGAGAGTTTAAAGAATCACTCTCTTCTTCCAGTTTTGCTAGCCAGATACGGATTCTTAGAAAGTTAACAATAAGTCTCTAAGAATACATAGCTGTGGGGGGCAGGAGGTAGAAGCGAGCTAGGTAGCATTTTTAAAAAGTCCTTTTAGAATAGAACCCAGGCACTGTTTTAAGTACCTTATATTTATTATCTCATTGAACTTTGTGATAACCTCTATGAGACAGGTATAATTTTCATCTACCTTTTAATAGAAAAGAAAACTAGAACCCAGGAAATTTCAATAACCTGCTCTATCATCTAGATATGACAGAACCCTGGCAGTTTGTCTTCAGAGTCTTATTAGATGCACAACTAATAAGTGGTAATAACAAGTTTGGCCCTAGTGCTTAAAGACTGTAGATCTTTTGCTTTTTTTTAAAAAAAAAAAAAAAAAAAAAAAAAACCATGTTGCCTCTCAAGTGGAAGAATATGGAAGCCTGAAACATAGCTGCCTAGAGGTAGACCTGGGGATCATTAACACAACAACTTGTGTTATTGAGAGTAGGGAAAAACCCCAGAAGTTGAACATAAGCGTTGTCTCAACTTGTTTTTCTATACCTTTTTAGTTTATCTTTTTTTAGAAACTTATATCCCCAGGCCAGGCGCGGTGGCTGACACCTGTAATCTCAGCACTTTGGGAGGCCAAGGCGGGTAGATCACCTGTAATCTGAGCAGTTTGGGAGGCTAAGGTGGGTGTATCACCTGAGGTCAGGAATTCGAGACCACCCTGGCCAACATGGTGAAACTCCATCTCTTCTAAAAATAAAAAAAAATTAGCCAGGTGTAATAGCGTATGCTGACAGTCCTAGCTACCCAGGAGGGTGAGGCAGGAGAATTGCTTGAACCCAGGAGGTGGAGGTTGCAGTGAGCCAAGATCAGGCCACTACACACCAGTCTGGGCAAGATAGAGTGAGAGACTCTGTCTTAAAAAAAAGAAAGAAAACAAAACTTAGTACTCCCAGTCTGAGCAGGAGCGGAGAATTGAGCTATATGCTGGGAATAATGTAGATTATTTTGACATCTTGTGGATGGGGGTATAAGAAACTCTACATGCAAGAAATACCTCCTCTTCTTTCTTACCTTCTCTTGTTAACAGTAGGGAAAAAAATAAAGTAGTAGACTTCATCTAGAAGACTTTCAGGTAATTTTGATAGTAAACAGTTTGGTAGCCTTAACACTCTAGCCTGAAAGAAGAGACTTAAGAACTTATGATCTGCTGTGTTAAGGAGGAAAAATCTGCATTGAATTTTTCTGAAGTTTAGCATTCCACTGAATTCAAGAATATTGGTATCGGGACATGGCACATATAACAGGATACTAGAAGGAGGTGACTGTTTTTATACTAGTACTATTATACACTTTATCAGAAGCTAAACTTGAACACACTAATAGAATCCTTACCGATTCTAATAATTAAATAACTGTCTTGAAGCTGAAACCCAGCTGAAATTATATTGCTACAGAAATGAAGCCTTGCAATCCATTGGGGAACAGGATAAAAATCCTGCAAGTTCTGTTTCTGTTGGATTTTAAAATAAATTACAAAAATTTTGTGTTCCCAATTTTTAAAAACTAATTTAAAGCTTGCTGTGTTAAATGTAAAAGATACAAAAATATTTAATGTATTCCATCAGCTTCATATTTTTACTTAAGTTCATTGTGCTGTTGTCAGTCAATAAAATTACACTTTCCCCATTTTGAAAGCAGATTACATTTTGCTTGTGAAGTTTTATAGCAATGTCAGTCTGTTAACATGGATTTTTAAAGAATATGTGTGGTATCCCAGCCTGTAGCCTTGGTAGTAAATTGTAATAGAAAATTAGGCTCAGGAGTTTTTGGAATTGTGCTCTCTTTATACTTTCTCTTCTTTGGTTACCAGTTAATGTTTAGAGTAACAAATTCATTAATTCACTTAAAATAGTGCATGTTTATTCTGTGTCAGTTGATTGAGGGTCGTGTTTGTGATGGTGGCTTCATTTTATGTAACCATTGCTTGCCTTTTTTGCAGGTGTGTAGCACTTTGTAGTTTAGGTATCTGGATTTGTGAAGAGCTAGTCCATGAGTCTCATCATCCTCAAATTAAGGAAGCTCTGAATGTGATTTGTGTTTCCTTAAAGGTAAAGAAAACTGTTTAGTGAAATATGTTAAGGTAGTAGAGAATGCATGGTTATTTTTTCTCCAAATATTAATTATATCTTGTATAACATTTAGTAAATGTTTTCATTACTTTATTCTTTTATTTTCTTGATCCTGACTCTTTCCTTAAAAATTGTTCTATTTCTTGAATTTAGGGTATCTTTATGGTAACCCATTTTATCTCAACTTTTTATGTATTTGACTTTCTCCCAAGCTATGCATGGTAGATTTCTAAAAAAGGAAACCCACCATTTAAAACATATAGGGTTTTTCTAGTTTTTTTTTTAACTAGTATTTTTGTAACTTTCTATTCTTTGATCTTTAATACCACTCCCTGAACTCTTGAGCTGTTCAGTTTTTTTTTTTTTTTTTTTTTGCTATATCTTTTCAAGTACCTTCTTTGTAGACAGAACAAGATTTTGTCAGTAGCAATAATGTAATTATTTGGAGAGTCTGAATAGTAAATGAGTACTTTCTGTTTATGAAAGGATGCATGATATTATTGTTGTTTTAATACTTGTAAATAAGACTCTAAAGATATGAAGTAGCTAATACATATTTTAAAGTAATGGTTACTTGACGGATATTTCTAAATATACACTATGAGGCAAGTTACTAGACAGAGTGAGGAATAACAATAGGAAAAAATTGTAAATACTAGCTTCAAGATATTAATAATAGCTGAAAAAGATTGAAATGAGAATAATAAAACATAAAAACCTGAGAATACTAAATGGATATATAATATAAACTGAGTTAATAATATAAACTGCTGATTGAGTTTAGAAAAAAACAGAGACCACTTTGATTTAGTTATCAGAGAAGACTGTAAAAGAGGAGACACATTGAGGTTTGAAGTGTGGGTGAAATTTGGACATAGAGAAGCATAAAAAGTTTGCCTTGTTTGAAGGTTCTAGCAGGGGAGCGCAGCTACTCATATACCCTTGACTGAAGACCGGTCCTCCTCTATCGGGGATGGTCATCCTCTTCGAGCGCGCAGCTTCGGGAGGGATGCACATGGAGCGGTGAGGGAGGAAGGGGACACGCGCCTAGCCAGCCAGATCAGCTGAATCAACCCTGGCGATCAATGGGGTGTTTTGGGAGGCCGAGACGGGTGGATCACGAGGTCAAGAGATTGAGACCATCCTGGTCAACATGGTGAAACCCCATCTCTACTAAAAATACAAAAATTAGCTGGGCATGGTGGTGCACGCCTGTAGTCCCAGCTACTTGGGAGGCTAAGGCAGGAGAATTGCTTGAACCCAGGAGACGGAGGTTGCGTTGAGCCGAGATCACGCCATTGCACTCCAGGCTGGGTAACAAGAGCGAAACTCCGTCTCAAAAAAAAAAAAAAAAAAGTTTGTCTTTATGCCACTGGGGAGTCATCTGAATTTTAAACATAATGTCGATCAGAACAGTTCTATAGAAGATTAATTTGGAAGTGTGGTGAATCGTAGATTGGAATGGGGCAAAGATTGATAATTGCTAACAAGAATAGTGGTTTAGAGGCCATTCCATAAATCCACATGAGAAAATGCAACAAAACCTAAATGAGGACAAACATTACAAAGGAAAATTAAAGTTGTGTGTGTCTTTGGAATGTGTTGTGATTTTTTTTATTTTGCAGCTGGAGATTTACCTTAATCACTCATAAATGTAGGATGACACAGAATGTATGACATGTAAAATTTTTCAGCAGATAATACGTTGATGAGAAGTTCACCAAGAAAATCTTTATAACAACTTTTTTATTATTGCAGTTTACTAATAAAACGGTAGCCCACGTAGCTTGTAACATGCTTCACATGCTGGTTCATTATGTGCCTAGACTTCAGATTTACCAGCCTGATTCTCCCTTGAAAATTATACAAGTAAGTAATTTCGCATTTACTTATTATGATCTTATTAAAATTTTTTTTGGATTTGGATACTTTGAATTGTAAAATTATTTAATAGTTTTAATTTCCTTTCGCATAGCTAAATAATGACTATCCATGTTTTTTGTGGTATCAAAGTTCATGATAGTTTTCTTGTCTTTTGTGTTAGAAGATTGTATTCCTGGTTTTGGACAAAGTAAAAGCATTAGAAACAATTTATTAGGCCAAACCCGTAGACTTATGCCTGTAATCCAGACACTTCAGGACACTAAGTTGGAAGCATTGCTTGAGGTCAGGAGTTTGACACCAGCCTAGATAACATAGCAGGACCCTGTCTCAACAAACAGTCAAGCAAAAAACAATTTATCAGTTGTAGTGAAAATTAAATGCTATGTATAAACTTATGCCATCATCTTTATAAACATGTATGCTGCTTCATTCCCACTTCATTCCCTCTTAAGTGTGGAAAATATAACTGTCATTCCATTTACCAGAATCAAAACATTATTTTTTTTCTTTTCTCTTTAACCAATCATTTGTGAATTTTTGTTCTTTTTAATTCAGTGTCTCCTGTGCTTCCTACAACACCTGAAGTATTTCGGTCCTTCATTATTTCTTTCTTGAGATACTGCTGTAGCATTCTCCTGGTTTGTGTGGTCTTGCTCTTCAAGTCATCATTTACATTTACATGACTCTTATCATATCACTGACCTCTCAAAAAAATCTCTGATTTTCCTTTGACTATAAAATAAAGCCCAAATTCTTTAGCTCTGTATTCAAAGTCTCCAGAGGAGAACCCAACTAGTTTTTTTAAGAATTATGTACAGATTCCTTTGAAATGCCGTGTAGTTCAGGCAACTGAGTCTGCTTATCATCATTTAAACATACCCCTTGCTTTCTTCCTCCTGTCTGCTTTGTTTCTCTTATCTAGTGCCCTCATCTTTCAGTGATAGGCTTAAATACCATCTCCTCAAAAAATAAAAATTCCTGCCCAGTGCAGTGGCTCACATCTGTAATCCCAGCACTTTGGGAGGCAAAGGCAGGTGGATCACAAGGTCAGGAGTTCGAGACCAGCCTGACCAACATGGTGAAATCTTGTCTCTACTAGAAATACAAAAATAAGCCGGGCATGATGGCCCGTGCCTGTAATCCCAGCTACTCAGGAGGCTGAGGCAGGAGAATCACTTGAACCCGGGAGGCAGAGGTTGCAGTAAGCTGAGATTGCACCATTGCACTCCAGCCTAGGTGACCAAGCAAGACTTTGTCTCAAAAAAAAAAAAAAAAAAAAATCGCTCTCCCTAATTGGAATTTATCATTCTTCCTGTCTTTGTAACATTTTTAGGAAAGATGAAAACTAATATTTATTTATTAAACTACCATGTATCAGTAACATTTTCATATAAAACTCATTTAATTCTTGGAAGTTTCTTGAGATAGGTTATTCCCTTCCCTGTTCCCAGTCCCTCTCCTTATTTAAGATGAGAGAACTGAGGATTTAATAACTAAATAACAGTCACAAGCTGAGAGACTAAGGACTCAGACCCAAGTCCATAAGATTCTAAAGTCCATGCTTTTCCCACTCAGTCATCTTGCCAGCCTCTATTGCAGCACTGAATATAGTGAGTAAGCATTGCACTAGTAAGTGAAGCCTTTTTCTGTATAAAGTATATTTAGAGGAATTTTTCTACTTACTGCATTGAGGCAATAATTTCTAAAAATATAATAGCATACAATACAGCTAAAATAAAAATGGAATAAATATATACCTATACATTTTTAGCATGGACATAAAAATATTAAATGAGACTAAATGATTTCTAGGGTAAATGATAACACCATATATGAATATTTTACCTTCTTTTAATAATGTCTTTTTCATTTACTTTGTATTCCATACTTTATATTTATTCAAATAATATTTAGTGTATATGTTAATTTTAAAAGCCACATTTGACCGGGCACAGTGGCTCACGCCTGTAATCCCAGCACTTTCGGAGGCCGAGGTGAGCAGATCAGTTGAGGTCAGGAGTTCAAGACCAGCCTGGCCTGAACTTTGCCTGGCCAACATGGGAAAACCCCATTTCTACTAAAAATACCAAAATTAGCTGAGCGTGGTGGTTCACACCTGTAATCCCAGCTACTTGGGAGGCTGAGGCAGGAGAATCACTTGAACCCAGAGCCAAGATCACTCCATTGCACTCCAACCTGGGTGGCAGAATGAGACTCCATCTCAAAAAAATAAATAAATGGAAATAAATAAAAAGTCACTTAAAAAAAAAGGCTTATATTTGCATATATATATATATATATATATATATATATATATATATATATAAACAAAAGGCCTGGAAAGGCAATAGAGTAGATTTCTTCAGGTCATAGGATTACGGTGGTTTTTTTGTTGTTTTGAGACAGAGTCTCTGTCACCCAGGCTCTCAAAGCAGGTGTGAGCCACCGTGCCCAGCCTATGATGGTTTTTATTAGTCTTTTTCTTATCTGTATCTTTTAACTTTTCTATAATGAACATATATTTTCTGTGTGTTTATACATATTGATTTAATCCCTTTAATTGGGATGAAATCGGTTTATAGTTGACAGAATATATTTATAATTTTGGTTCTGTACATGAGGATTGTAAATAATTGATAGTTAAGTATACTTGAAAAGCTTGCCTATTAAACGTTACTTTGAAAAAACAGTGTTAATGTGTTTAGGATAAATTTGTAGCAATAGGTTTTGAATCACTTTAGCTTTAACAATTAAGTTTTAGGATGTACCATTAATTTGAAATACATAGAGTTCCTTTTTAAAAATTTTCTTTTTGCTTACAGATTCTAATAGCTACTATTACGCATCTTCTACCAAGTACTGAAGCTTCATCTTATGAAATGGACAAGAGGGTAATTTAAATTTTGTTTGATGTTTAGTATGTGGTTATTTAGTAAAATATTTGTATTTCAAAATTTTAAAGGTATATATATTTAACGTGGTAAAAATTCATTTTGTATTCAGAATCAACTATAGTGTGAAATATGTCTTTCTGTTATTTAAGTAAAATTAAATTATGTTTTGGTTCACGTTTCATGGCCATTTGATAAAGTCTTTGTCTCAAGATTGTAAGGAACCTTAGAGGACATTCTGTCTACCTCTAATTATTTCACTACATTGTGCCAAATTGTGTTCTTACCTATGCCTGAAGATTATTAATTCTAAGGAATTAATCACCCCTAAAGGCAGCCACTTGTTTCCATATAGATAAAAAGTAAAGATATCCTACATAGAGATATGTCACTTAAAATAAGACATTTCTTCTGTCTGCCAAAACGTTCTGCTAGGTGACATTTACCTCAGTAAATTCATTATAATGGTTCCTTAATGTTTTCAGATATTGTATTTACCAGTTCTAGAGTTTCTTTTAGTTTTGTTTTGAAGTTTCCATATCCTACCTGAAATTCTGCATTTCTTCATCAGTTATATATATCTTCTCTTATAAATTCTTTAACATATTTATAATAATTAAAATAGAGTCATTGGCTACTAAATCCAATGTGTGGGTCATCACCAACTTCGTGTCTATTAGAGTTTTTTTTCCTCTTGGCTATGTGTTTCATTTTCCTGTTATTATGTCTTTTTTTTTTTTTTAATTATATGCCAGACATTATACATAAATGTGGTAGAGACTCTAGGTCTGTGCTGCTTACTGTGGTAGCTACTAACTGTATATTGCGTTCAGTTTACATTAAATTTAAAGTTCACATTAAAAATTTAATTCCTCTTTTGCAAATATCAAGTGCCCAATAGCCACATGGGCAAATATACACCATTTTCATCATTGCATAAAGTTCTGTTAGATAAGGCTGCTCTAGATTCTATTAGTTTCATTTGATAATTACTCTCATCTCTTCCCTTGTCACTTCTCAATCTTGAGTTCTGGTCTCCAGGTCTCCCTCCCCTTAACCATATTGTATTGAAATCTCAAGTTTGTTTTATTTACTGCTTATGTTTTAGTTAATTTACGGAAATCTGAAGCTATAGCTATGTTTCTGTACCTATTCCAAGTTATTTTCATGTGTGGCTTACTTGCAGCTTTTATACTTTTGTCCTTTCCTACTATCTGCCATTATCATTTCTTACTGATTTCATGTGTTTACCTCAGAACTGTTTATTCTTTCCCTTCATATTTAGTTTAAACACCATCTGAAGAGATTGTTTAGCTCTTGATAAATACATTCTTCATCTTTAAGAAGAGACATATACTCTTTTTATTTTAAATTAAAAAAAAATTTTTGAGACAGAGTCATCTCACTCTGTCACCCAAGCTGGGTACCGTGGCTCAGTCTTGGCTAACTGCAACCTCTGTCTCCCAGGTTCAAGTGATTCTCATGTCTCAGCTACCCAAGTAGCGGGAATGACAGGTGTACACCACCATGCCTGGCTAATTTTTGTATTTTTAGTAGAGACAGGGGTTTCGTCATCTTGGCAAGGCTGGTCTCGAACTCCTGGCCTCAAGTGATCCACGGCCTTGGCTTCCCAAAATGCTGGAATTGCGGGTGTAAGCTACCTCATCCAGCTTCCATTTTTAGCCAAGAGTTCTTCACTTTAATGTCTCAGGCTATGGTCTAGAATTCCAAATCCAGTTTATGAATAATATCTGGATAACTAATTGTTCATCTCCTTCTATATCATCTTTGTCTTCCAGAGGCCTAGCTATTAACATGAAAAAGCTATACTACTAAGTTTTTGTTTTCTTGCCCACTTAGTTTAACAAACATTTATTTATCTTAAAATATGAGTGTGGCATTCTGCTAGGCACTAAACAGATAAACATGATACTCCCTGTTCTTGTGGAATTTAAAAATTAGAGACACAAATGAGGTAATATAATATAATAAATGCTTAGCATAAAAAGTGGGAAAACGTACAAGATACAAGTTAGAATAGAGAAGAAAGTAATTAAATATTGGGGAAAGGCTTGTTAAGGGAAAATTTTTTAAAAGTTGAACAGAGTGTTCTACATAAATAGAGACAAACATTAGGGTCAGAAAATTATTCCAAGTGGTGTGAATAGCATAAATCTGGGAGCTATAAAATGATATGGTTTGTTTTGGAGAAACAGCTAGGCAGTTCCGTATTTTAGAATGTGAATTGAACAGTTAAGAGTTGGGAAAATAAATCTTCTAAGATAGGAAGGGTCCAAATTATAAAGGGCGTTGGATGCCACACTATGAATGTGGGACTTCTGTGAAAGTGACTTTTTTGACGAATTTTTATGTAGAATAAAATATGACCAGATTTGTGAAAAATCACTTGAGAAAATATGAAAGTTGACTTAAAAGTCAAAATATGGTGATTGTTATTAAAATCATCTTTATAAGAATGAATGATGTTCTGAACTAAGGCTAAAGGAATAGAGAATAGAGACTCACAAAGTAGAGTCCACAACCAAGGTAAGGAATACAGGAAAGAGAGGATTGTTGGAGCAGTGAGTTTCAGTTTTCAGTTTGTTGCATAAAGTAATATCCAGGTGGAGACCACCTGCAAAGCAATTATGTACCTGACTAGAAAATTCAATGCTGGAAATAAAATTATTGGCTTGTCAGTACATAAGTAATATTAACGTTGAGGGAATATATTAAATTAAGTCAATACAGTAGAGTAAGATGAGTCAGCAAAGTATAGCACATTGAACAATAACAGTTAAGGAGAAGGCAGAGAAAGATGATTCAGTAAAAATGACTGAAAGGACGAGTAGGAAAGGTAGAAAAAATACCAGGCCTAGGAGAGAGTACTCATAGAAGACAAAATCAGATCATCCTGAAAATGCTTTTTTGATCTCAGATTTTATCTTTCACTCTTCTTTTCTTTTTAATATTTAAAAAAAATTTTTTTAATTATACTTTAAGTTCTGGGATACATGTGCACAATGTGCAGGTTTGTTACATAGGTATACATGTGCCATGGTGATTTGCTGCATCTATCACCCTGTCATCTGCATTAGGTATTTCTCCTAATACGATTCCTCCCCAATACCCTTGCCCCTTGCTCTCCCTCCCCTAGCCTCCAGCCCCCTGGCAGGCCTTGGTGTGTGATGTTCCCCTCCCTGTGTCCATGTGTTCTCAGTGTTCAACTCCCATTTATGAGTGAGAACATTCAGTGTTCGGTTTTCTGTTCTTGTGTCAGTTAACGCTGAGAATGATGGTTTCCAGCTTCATCCATGTCCCTGCAAAGGACATGAACTCATCCTTTTTATGGCCAAATAGTATTCCATGGTGTATATGTGCCACATTTTCTTTATCCAGTCTATCATTGATGGGCATTTGGGTTGGTTCCCAGTCTTTGCTATTGTGTACAGTGCCACAGTAAACACACATTTGCATGTGTCTTTTAATAGGATGATTTATAATCCTTTGGATATACTCAGTAATAGGATTGCTGGGTCAAATGGTATTTGTATTTCTAGATCCTTGAAAAATCACCATACTGTCTTCCACAATGGTTGAACTAATTTACACCCCCACCAACAGTGTAAAGTGTTCCTATTTCTCCACACCCTCTCCGGCATCTGTTGTCTCCAGATTTTTTAATGATCGCCATTCTAACTGGCATGAGATAGTATCTCGATGTGGTTTTGATTTGCATTTCTCTAATGATCAGTGATGATGAGCTCTTTTTCATATGTTTGTTGGCTGCATAAATGTCTTCTTTTGAGAAGTGCCTGTTCATAGCCTTTGCCCACTTTTTGATGGGGTTGTTTCTTTTCTTATAAATTTATTTAAGTTCTTTGTAGATTCTGGATATTTAGCCCATTGTCAAATGGGTAGATTGCAAAATTTTTTTTCCATTCTGTTGGTTGCCGGTTCACTCTAATGATAGTTTCTTTTGCTATGCACAAGCTCTTAAGTTTAATTAGATCCCATTTGTCTATTTTGGCTTTTGTTTCAATTGCTTTTGGTGTTTTAGTCATGAAGTCCTTGCCCATGCGTATGTCCTAAATGGTATCGCCTAGGTTTTCTTCTAGGGTTTTTATGGTGTTAGGTCTTATGTTTAAATCTTTAATCCATCTGGAGTTAATTTTTGTAGAAGGTGTAAGGAAGGGATCCAGTTTTAGATGTCTGCATATGGCTAGCCCGTTTTCCCAACACCATTTATCAAGTAGGAAATCCTTTCCCCATTGCTTGTTTTTGTCAGATTTGTCAAAGATCAGATAGTTGTAGATGTGTGGCATTGTTTCTGAAGCCTCTGTTCTGTTGCATTGGTTTATATCTCTGTTTTGGTACTAGTACCATGCAGTTTTGATTACTGTAGGCTTGTAATATAATTTGAAGTCAGGTGGTGTGATGCCTCCAGCTTTGTGTTTTTTGTTTGTTTGTTTGTTTTGTTTTTTGCTTAGGATTGGCTTGGCTATGTGGGCTCTTTTTTGGTTCCATATGAAGTTTAAGGTGGTTTTTTCCAATTCTATGAAGAAAGTAGTGGTAGCTTGATGGGGATAGCATGGAATCTATAAATTACTTTGGGCAGTATGGCCATTTTCACAATATTGATTCTTCCTAACCATGAGTATTGAATATTTTTCTGTGTGTTTGTGTCCTCTCTTATTTCCTTGAGCAGTAGTTTGTAGTTCTCCTTGAACAGGTCCTTCACATCCCTGGTTAGTTGTACTTCAGATATTTTATTCTCTTTATAGCAGCTGTGAATGGGAGTTCACTCATGATTTGACTCTCTATCTGTTATTGGTGTATAGGAATGCTTCTGATTTTTGCACATTAATTTTGAATCCTGAGACTTTGCTGAAGTTGCTTATCAGCTTAAGGATATTTTGGGCTGAGACGATGGGGTCTGCAAACAGAGACCGTTTAACTTTCTCTTTTCCTAATTGAATACTCTTTCTTTCCTTTTTTTTTTTTTTTTTGCCTGATTGCCCTGGCCAGAACTTCCAATACTATGTTGAATAGGAGGGCATCTTTGTCTTGTGTTGGTTTTCAAAGGGAATGCTCCCAGTTTGGGCCCATTCAATATGATATTGGCTGTGGGTTTGTCATAAATAGCTGTTATTATTTTGAGATACATTCCATCGATACCTAGTTTATTGAGAGTTTTTAGCATAAAGGGCTGTTGAATTTTGTCAAAGGCCTTCTCTGCATCTATCGAGATAATCGTGGTTTTTGTCACCTCTTAATACAATATGTCAGGTGTCACAGATGTCAGTTTGTCTCATTACTGATTGGTGCTAACTTTAGTCAAATGATTAAGGTTGTGTCTGCCAGGTGTTTGCACTGTAAAGCTACTGTTTAACCCTTTCAATGAATTAGTATTTGTAAGACGATACTTTGAGTCTATATAAATATGTGGCTCCTTAAATTTCCACTAACTGGTTTTGCTAATTATTAATGACTCTTACCAGAATCAGTTAGTGTTACAATAGCTGCCAAATGATGATTTCTTAATTCATCATTCCTTCTACATTCATTAGTTAGCTTTCTACTATCAGGAAAAGCTTTCCTTTCTTTCCTATTCATCTTATTTCAGTGTGGGCTCATGATTCTTATTTTATGCAATGATTTGTAATTCTTAACTATTATTACTTATTTTGCTCCTCAAAATGTCTCATACTTAGCCAGTAGGAGCCCCTTGAAAGTGGCTTCTTTTTCATAAATCCCCATTATTTTGTTTGTTTGTTTTAGAAAGTGATTTATTTAAAGAGAGAAATAGGAGGAGAAAGAAAGAGCTGACTTTCACACTGAATGAGAGAATCCAGAAAGATGGAATCCAGGAGAGGAAAGCAGTTTCCACACTGAATGGAAGGGAATAGAGAGAGATGGAGTTTAGGAGGGGAAGACAGGCTTCCACGAGAGTGTGGAAGGGGAGTCCAGAGGGAAATCCAGGAGAGAGAAAAATAGCTTCCACAAAGGGAGTGTTCGTGGAAGGGGACCCAAATATTGAGTCCCATAAATCCCTGTTATTCTGGGGGCATGCTTTTAATTTCCATCAGCACACAATATTTCAGACTCGCCTTATGCTTTGCCTGTCCCAGCCCTGGAATTACCCATTTCTCCAAGAAACTCTGCTTCCATTGAGTGGCAAATGGTGTTCAGAAATCAGTGTCTAAGAACTAGGCATGCACATTGCTATTAGGGTATCATTTCTTAAGTCCCCTTTGGCAGATACAGCTAGGAAATACATCACACACACACACACACACACCCCCCATACCCCTACCTCCATATCTACTATGGGCCGAATGTTTGTGTCTGTACCGAAGTTCATATATGGAAATCCTAATGCCCAGTGTCATGGGATTTGGAGGTGCAGCCTTTGAGAGGTAATTAGGTTATGAAGATGGAGCCCCTATCAATGGAATTAGTGCCCTTCTAAGAAGAGAAATGAACTGTATCCACCATGTGAAGATACATTAGGTAGTGATAATCCAGAAGCCAGAAAGAGGACCCTCATGGATACTGACTTGGCTAACACCCTGATCTTCAACTTTCTAGCTTTCAGAACTGTAAGGAACAAATATGTGTTGTTTAAGCCACCCAGTGTATAGTATTTGTAATGCCAGCACAGGCAGAATAAGACAGTATCTAATACAAGTATTAAAAACCTTGAGTTCACACTGACACCTCCAATTCTTTTTTTTATTGTCTTATTTTATTTTACTTTAAGTTTCAGGATACATGTACAGAATGATCAGGTTTGTTACAACTGTAGACATGTGCCATGGTGGTTTGCTGCACCTGTCAACCCATCACCTAGGTATTAAGCCCCACATGCCTTAGCTGTTTGTCCTGATGCTCTTTTCTCCTTCCCCTCACCAACGGGCCCCGGTATGACACCTCCACTTGTAATCCAACACCACAAGACTCAGTCCATCCTTCCCCATTTTCCTTATTTGTAACTCCCTGCTCCAGCAATGAAAAATCTGGTTCCCATATTGATTATTTATCCAGATATGTTTACTTTTGTGCCATTCTATTTTTTAAAATTATGACATGCCTCTTTATAGTTAAGAATTTTTACTGTCTTTACCAAGAGAGCTTATCATTCAAAAATGTGTTCATATTTGGGTTACTTCCTGTTCACCCTTCCCACTTCAGTATGGTTATATAATTAACTTGAAATACAGTTGAGGTTACTTTTTTCTGTTTGTATGCAGTTTTAGGGTCTTTCCTCCATCTCTGTTGTTTTTATTTTTTTAGTCTATAGTTCATCCACCCTATGATTATTTTTTTCACAAATGAACAGATGCATGTATATTGTTTTTTATTCCTTGTTTGTTACACATAGCCTAGATAGTCTTTGCTTTGGATTTTTCACTTGACATATCCAGGAAATCCATAATATATAAGTTCATAGAGATCTTCCTCATTCTTTTATTTATTAATACTTTTCTCGGTACACAGTAGGTTTATGTATTTATGGAGTGCATGGGCTTTTTTAACACAGACCCACAGTGCATAATACATTAGGGTAAATGGGATATCCTTCACCTCAAGCACTTAACCTTTCTGTTTGTTACGAAACAATCCAGTTATAGTTTTTTAGTTATTTTTAAATGTACAATATAGTTATTTTTTACTATAGTCACTCTGTTTTGCTAGCAAATACTAGATTTTATTCATTCTTTCTATTTTTTAGAACCCTTTAACCATCCCCACTTGCCCCCACCCCTCATTGCCCTTCCCAGTCTCTAGCAGTAATCATCATTCTACTCTCTATCTCTGTGAGTTTAATTGTTAGCTCTCACAATGTTTGTCTTTCTGTGCCTGACTTATTTCACTTAACATAGTGACCTCCATTTCCATCTATCTTGTTGCAAATGACAGGATCATTCTCTTTTATGGCTGAATGGTACTCCATTTTATATATGTACCACATTTTCTTTATCTATTCATCTGTTGATGGACACTTAGGTTGCTCCCAAATCTTGGCTATTGTGAATAGTACTGCAGTAAACATGGGAGTGCAGGTATCTCTTAGATATACTGATTTCCTTTTGTTTGGATATGTACCTAGCAGTGGGATTACTGGATCGTATGGTAGTTCTTTTTTCAGTCTTTTTGAGGCGCCTCCAAACTGTTCTCCATAATAGCTGTACTAACATACATTCCCACCAACAGTGTACAAGTGTTCGTTTTTCTCCACATCCTTGCCAGCATTTATTGCTTGTCTTTTGGATAAAACCCATTTTTAACTGGAGTGAGATTATATTTCATTGTATTTAATAGTTTGGATTTGCATTTCTCTGATGATGTTGAGCATCTTTTCATATACTTGTTTGCCTTTTTTATGTCTTCTTTTGAGAAATGGCTATTCAGATCTTCTGACCATTTTAAAATCAAATTATTAGAATTTTTCAGTTGTATTGTTTGAGTTCTTTATATATTCCCTTGTCAGATGGATACTTTGCAAATATTTTCTCCTATGCTGTGGGTTGTCTCCGCACTTTGTTGACCATTTACTTTGCCATGCAGACACTTTTTAACTTAATGTGATCCCATTTGTTCATTTTTTCTTTGGTTGCCTGTGCTTGTAAGGTATTACTCTAAAAATCTGCCCAGTCCAATGTCTTCAGGAGTTTCCCCAATGTCTTCTTGTAGTAGTTTCATAATTTGAGGTCTTAGATTTAAGTCTCTAATGCTTTTTGATTTAATTTTTATATATGGCAAGATTTAGGGGTCTAGTTTTGTTCCTCTGCATATGGATAACCCGTTATCTCAGTACCATTTATTGAAAAGACTGGCCTTTCCATAATGTATGTTATTTACCTTCGTTTAAAATGAGTTCACTGTAGATGTATGATTTGTTTCTGGGTTCAGTATACTGTTCCATTAGTCTGTATGTCAATTTTTATTCCAGTACCATACTGTTTTGGTTATTATAGCTCTGTAGTATTATTTGAAGTCAGCTAATGCAATTCTTCCACTTTTGTTCAATTTGCTCAGGACATCTTTGACTGTTCTGGGTCTTTTATTGTTCCATATGAATTTTAGGATTGTTTGTTCTGTTTCTATAAAGAATGACATTGGCATTTTGATGGGGATTTCATTGAACCTATAGATTGATTTGAGTAGTATGGTCATGATTATTGAAAATAATGATTCTTTCAATACATGGACATGGAATAGCTTTTCATTGTTTTGTATCTTTTCCAATTTCTTTCATCAGTGTTTTGCAGTTTTTGTTGTAGAGATCTTTCACTTCTTTGATTAATTCCCAACTATTTAATTTCATTTGTAGCTATTGTAAATGGGATTACTTTCTTGATTTCTTTTTCAGATTGTTCTCTGTTGACACCTAGAAATGCTACTGATTTTTGTATGTTGATTTTGTATCCTGCAACTTTACTGAATTTGACTTTATCAATTCTAACAGTTTTTTTTATTAGAGTCTTTAGGTCTTTCCAAATATAAGATCATATCATCTGCAAACAAGGATAATTTGATGTCTTCTTTTCCAATTTGCATACCCCTTATTTCATTCTCTTGTCTGCTTGCTCCAGCTAGGACTTCCAGTACTGTGTCAAATAATAGTGGTTAAAGTGGACATCCTTGTCTTGTTCTAGATCTTACAGGAAAGGATTTCAGTTTCTCCCCATTCAGTATGATACTAGCTGTGGGTTTGTCATATATGGTTTTTATTATGTTGAGGTATTTTCCTCCCCAGTTTTTTGGGGAGGGAGATGGGGAGGCATTCATCATGAAGGGATGTTGAATTTTGTCAGATGCTTTTTCAGCATCAACTGAAATGATCGTATGGTTTTTGTCCTTCATTTTGTTGATAAAATGTATCACATTGATTGATTTGTATATGTTGAACCATCCTTGAATCCTTGGAATAAATCTCCCTTGGTCGTGTTGAGTGATTTTTCTAATGTATTGTTGAATTTGGTTTGCCAGTATTTTATTGAGGATTTTTTGTGTCACTGTTCATCAGGAATATTGGTCTGTAGTTTTCTTTTTTCTGATGTCTTTTGTTTTGGTATCAGGGTAATAATGGCATCATAGAATGAGCTTGGAAATACTCCCTCCTCTGTTTTTCATAATAGTTTCAGAAGGATTGCTATTAGTTCTTTAAATGTTTGGTAGAATTCAGCAAATGAAGCCATTGGGTCCTGGGCATTTCTTTGGTGGGAGGCTTTTTATTCCAGCTTAAATCTCATTACATGTTATTGGTCTGTTCAGGTTTTGCATTTCTTCATGGTTCAACCTTAATAGGTTGTTTATGTCTATAAATTAATCCATTTCTTCTAGGTTTTTCAATTTATTGGCATATAGTTGCTCATGGTAGCCTCTGTCTTGATCTTTGAATTTCAGCTATATCAGTTTTTAATATCTCCTCTTTCATATCTGATTTTGAGTTTTCTTTCTTTTCTTCTCAGTGGCTAAAGATTTTTCAATTTTTTTCTCTTTTTTAAAAAGTCAGTTTTTTGTTTCATTTACCAATTTTTCATTTCATTGATCTTTTGTATTTTTACCATTTCAGTTTTATTTTTTTCTGCTCTAATCTTTATTGTTTTTCTTCTGCTTACTTTGGGTTTGGTTTGCTCTTGCTTTTCTGGTTCTTTAAGATGCATTGTTAGGTTGTTTGAAGTTTTTCTGCTTTTTTGATCTAGGTACTTATAGCTATACATTTCCCTCTTTTGACTGCTTTCACTGTATCCCATAGGTTTGGTATGTTGTGTTTCCATTATCATTTGTTTCCAGAAACTTTTCAGTTTCTTTGTTAATCTCTTCATCGACCCACAGGTCATTCAGGAAGATACTGTTTAATTTCTAAGTGTTTGTGTAGTTTCCAAACTTCGTCTTACTTTTGATTTCTAGTTTTATTCCATTGGGGTCAGAAAAGATACTTAATATTATTTCAATTTTTTAAAATATGTTAAGACTTATTTTTTGGCCTAATATATGGTCTATCCTTGAGAATGTTGCATGGGCTGAGGAGAAGAATGTGCATTCCACAGCCATTGGATGAATTATTTTGTAAGTATCTATTAGGTCCATTTGGTCTATATGGCACATTGAGTCCAATTGATTTAAGTCTCTGTTGATTTTCTGTCTGGATAAAATGTCCAATGTCAAAAGTGGGGTGTTTAAGTCTTCAGCTATTATTGTGTTTGCATCTATCTCTCTTTAGCTTTAATATTTGCTTTAAATATCAGAGTACTCCAGTGTTAGGTGAATATATATTTATAATTGTTTTATCCTCTTGCTGAAGTAACTCCTTTACCATTATATAAGGACCTTTTTTGTCTTGAAATCTATTTTGTCTGATGTAAGTATAACTACTCCTGCTTTTTTGATTTCCATTTGCATAGAACATCCTCTTAATCCCTTTATTTTCAGTGTTTGTGTGTATTTACAGGCAAAGTGTGTTTCTTGTAGGCAACAGATCGTTGGGTTTTATTTTTTTAATCCATTCAGCCATTCTTTCTTTTGATTGGGGAGTTTAGTCCATTTACATTCAGCGGTTTTTATTTTTTATTCATTTGTTATTATTATTTTTGAGACAGTCTTGCTCTGTGACCCAGGCTGGAATGTAATAGTGCAATCTCAGCTCACTGCAACCTCTGTCTCCTGGGTTCAAATGATTCTGCTGCCTCAGCCTCCCAAGTAGCTGGGACCACAAGCACACACCACCACACCTGGCTAATTTTTGTATTTTTAGTAGAAACAGGGTTTCACCATGCTGGCCAGGCTGGTCTCAAACTCCTGACCTCAGGTGATCCTCCCACCTCAGCCTCCCAAAGTGTTGGGATTACAGTGTGAGCCACTGTGCCCAGCCTCAGTGGTACTGTTGAGAAGTAGGTACTTACTCCTTCCACTTTGTTATTTGTTTTCTTACTGTTTTGCAGTCTTCTTATCTTTCCTTCCTTCCTGTTTTCTTTTTGGTGAAGGTGATTTTCTCTAGTAGTATGTTGTAGTTTCTTGCTTTTTATTTTTTGTCTATCCATTGTATGTGTTTATATTTGAAATTACCATGAGGCTTGCAAGTAATGTCTTATAACCCATTATTTTAAACTAATGACAACTTGACCCTGACTGCATAAACAAACAAGCAAAAAGAAAATTAATAACAACTGTACATGTTAACTTTATGTCCCGTTTTTTAGCTTTTTATTCTTTATATTTTATTTTACTGTCCATCTCTTGAAAAGTTGTAGTTATTATTTTTGATTGGTTCATCTTTTTGTCTTTCTCCTTAAGATACTAGTAGCTTATATACCACCATTACAGTGTTAATGATAGTTCTGTGGTTTTCTGTTTATTTATTATCACCAGTGAGTTTTGGACCTTCAGATAATTTCTCATTGCTCATTAAAATTCTTTTCTTTCAGATTGAAGAATTCTCTTTAGTATTTCTGTGGGACAGATCTGATACTGATGAAATATCTTAGCTTTTGTTTGTCTGGAAAAGTCTGTGTTTCTTCTGTATGTTCAAGGAATATATTTTCACTAGATATTTTATAATATTTGTTATTTCCTTTAGCACTTTAAATAGGTCATGCCATCCCCTCCTGGCCTGTAAGATTTCCACTGAGGAGTCTGCTTCCAAATGTATTAGAGCTCCATTGTATGTTATTTGTTTCCTTTCTCTTGGTGGTTTTATAAATTTTTTTTATCCTTGACCTTTGAGCGTTTGATTATTAAATGTCTTAAGGTAGTCATATTTGGATTAAATCTGTTTAATGTTCTATAACCTGCTTGTATTTGAGTGTTCATATCATTCTCTGGGTTTGGGAAATTCTCTGTTTTTGTCCCTTTTAATAAACTTTATATCCCAAACTGTCTGTCTCCTCTTTAAGGCCAAGAACTCTAGATTTGCCCATTTGACGCTCTTTTCTAGCTCTTATATGTGTGCTTTATTCTTTTTTCCTTCTTTTTTCTGTCTTCTCTGACTGTATTTTCAAATAGACTGTCTTCAGTCTCACTAATTCTCTCTTCTGTTTGATCCATTCTGTTATTAAAGAACTCAGATACATTCTTCAGTATATTGGTTGCATTTTTCAGCTCCAGAATTTCTGCTTGATTCTTTTTAGGTATTTTAATCTCTTTGTTAAATTTATCTGATAGGATTCTGAATTTCTTCTCTGTGTTGTCTCTAATTTCGTTGAGCTTCTTCAAAACAGCCATTTTGAATTCTCTGTCAGAAAGGTCACATATCTCTGTCTCTCTGGGATTGGTCATTGGTGCCTTATTTAATTTATTTGGTGAGTCATGTTTTCCTGGATGGTCTTGATATTTGTCAATGTTCATCAGTGTGTGGGCATTGAAGAGTTAGGTATTTATTGTAGTCTTTGCAGTCTGGGTTTGTTTGTCTTCTCCCCCTAAGCATTACCTTTCCTGTGTGTATTTCTACATCCTTTCTTTCTACTGACTACTCTGATATCCCAATATACTTTTTAAATATTTTCAAACAGGGTGAACTTTTTCCTTCTGGCATGGTTTTAGATCAGTCTTAGGTTCACAGCAAGTTCCCATCTTCTCTCTTTCACAGTTTTTCCCAAACTACCCTTGCTTTTTATGAAAACCTGCAATGGGAGAAAGATGCTGGGATTTGCTGTATATTTTTCTACTTAGAGATAATTTGAGGCTCATGCCTGTAATCTGAGCACTTTGAGAGGCCAAAGCAGACAGATCACTTGAGGCTAGGAGTTTGAGACTAGACTGGCCAAATGGCAATACCTTGTCTCCCCTAAAAATACAAAAATTAGCCGGGTGTGGTGGTACATGCCTATAATCCCAGTTGCTTAGGTGGCTGAGGCACAAGAATTACTTATACCCAGGAAGTGAAGGTTGCAGTGAGCTGAGATCACACCACTGCACTCCAGCCTGGGTGACAGAGCAAGACTGTATCAAAAATTAAAATTAATAATTAAAATAATAGATAATTTGAAGTTTGGGTGTTCTCTGTCTTCTCATAATACAGAAGCTATTGGTTTTGTGAGGTTTTATTGGCCCTTCTTATTTTTCCTTATTGTTTTTTTTTTGGAAGATATGTTGGGAAATGTAGACTAGAATTACTTGAGGTGGAGAGTTTGTCTTTAAAGATTAGCAGGTCTCTTGTTGCTATTTCATTGTCACTTTCATGGCACTATCTGTGATTCTTTAATACAATGGATTCTGCTATTTTATTTCACTTTTTTTAATAAAAAGGGTTCTGTTTATAGCATCTGTTAGTTTAAAAGTGTCCATCCAGGCATGATGGTGTGCACCTGTAGTCCCAGCTACTTGAAAGTTTGAGGCTGGAATATTGCCTGAGCCCAAGAGTTCAAGGCCAGCCTAGGCAACATAGTGAGACTGTGTCTCTTTAAAAAAAAAAAAAAATGTGTTCAGTGGAAAGGTTCATTTAGTAAAATGAGTAACAATTTCAAAAAGTACTTAAGGTAGTCTTTCTGGCAGGATAGTCAGTGAGATGTTAAGTTAGAAAAGGAAAGTGGAAGCGATTATAATACAAATAGACTTCCATTTTTGTTCCATTCCTTGTGCAATGAAATAAGTTTAGTTAATTGATATCTGTTGTCTTTTAACCTTGCTGTTTTTATATTAATTTAATTTTAACATTTCTGTTTTTATTGTGCTTAATGTTTTGTTGTGTTTGCCTTGACATATGAAAGAGAAAGCCACAATAATGTTCAAATACAATATCTTAAAATCAGTTAGATTTAGGTAAATCTTAATAGTGGAACTTAGGGTTGATGATTCCAGAAACAAATTTTGGAAACTCAAGAATAAGATGAATAATTAAGAAGCATATATTTTATGAGTGTACAATTATAATGATTCTATTGTTGTTACAGTTGGTAGTATCTTTACTTCTCTGCCTTCTGGACTGGATCATGGCCATACCTCTAAAGACACTGCTCCAACCATTTCATGCTACGGGAGCAGAAAGTGATAAAACAGAAAAATCTGTTCTCAATTGCATTTATAAGGTAAACTTCCTTGCTTTATTATTTATTTGGTAACCAAGAGTTTTTAAAAATTAAATAACATTTCTCAGTATAACATTTTTATTGTTTTAGAGCTCGAAAATTTCCGAGAACACAGATTTAGCTTATAGTACCTAAGGGTAATTTAAAAGTACTTCCTACAAGATACTGTTGTTTCATTGCAAAATTTTGAGAGGAATCAGATTATTGTTACATATGAGTATCATTAAATTTCATTCATTCTTTTCAAGAGGCATTAAATTTTACCCTGATTTTTTTTTCTTTTTTTGAAATGGAGTTTCACTCCTGTCACCCATGCTGGCGTGCAGTGGTGCAATCTCGGCTCACTGCAACCTCTGCCTCCAGGGCTTATGCAAATATCCTGCCTCAGCTTCCCAAGTAGCTGGATTCCAGGTGCCCACCACCATACCTGGCTAAATTTTGTATTTTTAGTAGACAGAGGTTTCGCCATGTTGGCCAGGCTGGTCTCAAACTTCTGACCTCAGGTGATCCACCCACCTCGGCCTCCCAAAGTGCTGGGATTACAGGCGTGAGCCACCATGCCCGGCCTGATGTTTTAAAATATTTAAAATTTTTGCCAAGCTCTTGTGTTACCAATTGAATTTTATCCTCCTTTAACTTTTATTTACTTATTTATTTAAAGTAAAACTTGGTGGTTTTTCCCCTGTATTTTCAGGTTTTACATGGATGTGTTTATGGAGCTCAGTGTTTTAGCAATCCAAGGTATTTTCCCATGAGCCTCTCTGATTTGGCATCTGTAGATTATGATCCTTTTATGAATTTGGAAAGTCTGAAAGAGCCTGAACCACTGCACTCTCCTGACTCAGAACGATCTTCTAAACTCCAGCCAGTAACAGAAGGTAACATGAATTCTCTTCATGACAACATTGTTGCTTGGGTTCTCTCAAGGTATAACTTGAGGCCATCGGTGGAAATATTGGAGAAGGAGAGTATGTCTTACTTTGTAGTTGTTTATCTAATTATGTATATATAGCACAAGTTCATTATTAAAGAAATAACTTCACATGCACAATTACTAATATTACATGTTGACATTCCTTTTATTCCTAATCTGAAAATGCATGGGACCAGAAGTGTTAACGATTTTGGCTTTTTTCACATTTTGAAATATTTGTATTATACTTACCAGCTGAGCATCCCTAATCTGAAAATCCAAAATCTGAATTGCTCCAATGAGCATTTCCTTTGAACATCATATCAATGCTCAAAATTTTTGGATTTCAGATTTTCATATTAGGGATACACAACATGTACTTCTGGCTAAATTATTCTTAGAAGTTCTTTTTGATATTTTATATATCATGGAATTTATATAGAATAAAAAATGTAGCTTTGGAGTCTGGCTTGAATTTTGACTCTCAATGGCTGTGTATCTGTTTTCTTATTTGTAAAATGCAGATATTAGTTTCCTCTAAGGTTGTTTTAAGTACTAAGTGAGATAATATATGTAAAACCCTTTGCACAATCTTACTTATTAGTACATAGATAGTAACATTTTTAAGCCACATTGTTTCTACATTCAGAGCATTCTCTCTCTGATAGAAGAGAAAGACCTAATAGAAGCAAATAATATTGTAATATTATAGGAGTATAAAAACAGAAGTAGATACAAGATGTAGAGGTAAACTAGAGGAACCCAGCAGTTGATGAAGTGTTTTAAGAAAGGGAGATACATGATACAATTTATATTAAGAGCACTTTTAACAATAGTAATTTATAGGAGTTGGTAAATTATGGCCCATGCCTAACACCATCCATATTGTCATTATGGCTACTTTTGTATAACAGCGTCAGTATTGAGTAACAGTAGAGATCACATGGCTTACAAAACCAAAAATACTTATTATCTGGCCCTTTATAGAAAATGTTTGCTGACTCTTGATATATTAGATTGATTTGGGCAGCAATAGGTTAAGCAAGAGTTGCTGACGGGTTAAACTAAATTTTTTGTTGAGTTACTGAAGAATGGTAGTAGGAATGGAAGGGCAAGATGAACTTGATACATATTTAGGACGTAAAGTCAAAGTCTTTTGTAAAGAGAAGAGAAATTTAAGGTAGGTTTCTGACTTGGAGGTTGGTTAGATATTCCCCAAACTAGAATAATTTTAGTAAAGAATATTAGAGAAAGTACAGATTTGGTAGGGAAAATTAGTAGGACAGTTGGAAATGATTTAGTTTGGGGGACCTATTAGATATTCATGTGAAAACATCTCATGGACAGTTAGTTGTATATACAAATCTAGATCTTAGCAGAGAGATCTTTGTTAGGAATATATATTTACATGTGTGGGTTCTGAGAAGAAAACATTGGAAGGAAAACCAGGAGAGAGTAATTTCTCAGAAACCAAAAGAGGTGAAAGCTTTTAAAAGTTTAGCCAACAGTGTTAAATGATAGAGAGGTCACGTACAGAAGTACTGACAAATGTATCTGCTTTAGTTTCACCAGAAGTAAGTGGAATCAGTGGCTGTGGTTTGAGGAGCAAGCAGGAAATAAGACAGTGGAATCATGCATGGAAAGTATTCTCTAAAGAAGCTTGACTTTAAAAATAAAGGAAACAAAAATGCAATAAAATAGTAGGCAAGCTAAGGATGATTTAGGGTTAAAAGAGTTTTAGGAATAAAGAGAGTTGAACTTATTTATAAGCTGAGAAGTAAGTGGGAAAGGTATCATTAACAGAGTGAAGTCCCTGAGAGGATGAGCTAGAAAGTATAGATGCTTGTATTAGCCCTTCTTCTGAGACCAGAAAGAAGAGGAAGATTTAAGTAATTAAGATAATTGACAGAAGTTACGGAGGGCCCAATAGAAAAAAAAACCCAAAGAGTTTTGGTTACATCTGTCAACAGTTAGTAAGATGAGTGTGAAATACAAAGGAGCTGTGGATTTCAGAATATTGGTATATGGCTTAGCCATAAAACCTAGGCTTGATAAGGATCAAACTGCCAGGAAGTGGCTACTAAGTTGGGAGAAAATAGAGTGACCTTGTGAGTCAGAAAGTAAATGTGGTTGGTAATAAGTTAGAACAGTGGTTGTCAGCCTTGGCTGCATATTAGAATACTGATATTCCATTCCTATCAATAGAGATTTTCATATATTAATCAGGGATTTGCTGAGATTGTTTAAAGCTCTGCATGTGACTAATATGCAGCCACAGTTGAGAACCACTGAAAGCATCATTGGTATATTAGGACAATTATTTTTAAAACATTTCTTTAGGTAGCAGAGCCTTTTCTAATAAATTTTATAAGGAAGCTCAATTTGGAAAACTTTTAAAAATAGAACCACAGAAGAGTGGAGTCGTGGGGTCCTACGAGCTTCTTTCTTGTCTATCTCTAAGGGCCTTCTCCAAGAACTCTGCAAAACACAATTGGGAAGTCACTACACTAGGAGGTTACAGTCAAAGAGTAGGCTAGTAAGGAAAAGTTTGATTTTTAAAGGTAGAACAGTTACAAATGAATAAAACATCTAAGATGTGTCCATGATAATGTATTGATGGCATACAATGAAAGTGAAAATGTGAACTTAGAGGTCCAGGAAGTAGAGCTAGGGTTTTGGGTTGACCATGAGGTACAGATAGTTTGTCTAGAACATAAATACATGATTGAAATAGGAATATAAGATTTACATTGTTTCTCAAATGTGAAAGAGGTATATCAGGCAGTATAATAAAGCAAAAAAAAAAAGGGACAAAATTTATATAAGCAATTTAAAACTATATTTTTAGATTTGACATAATGAAATACCATGTTTATTTTACTTAAAAATATGGTTATGCGAAAATACTAGTTTGACCATGCAAAGTTTAAGGTATAAAATGGCAAAGTTTTTATTCAAGACAGTATAGAATATGTTTCTTGAAAAAAGCAATAAAGTTTGCTTATGTCAGAGGAAGTTTTAATTTCAGATTTTGTACAAAATTCACTGCACCAGTATCAAACAGTCACTGTAAAAGAAGCAAAGGAAAAGATGTAAATAGATTAGCTTAATATTGATATCAAATACGCTGTGCAGTACTAGTCTCTAAATGTATCAAATTGTTCCCTTTGGACTTCCTCAAAGGTTTTAAGGACCAGATAAATATAGGACCTTTTAGGAACAGCTGTGAGCTAACAGTACATGATTCTCTGGTGTGTAGTGACTACATGCTCTGGGTGTTTTTTAATGTGAAAATTAGTGATCATTGTACCCTTGTCTAACACATGCTTCATCATCTTCGAGTACTTTTTTGGCCAAAGAATTCTAAACATTGAGTGTCCTTAATAAGCTCAGTATTGGATTGAGCAAGTCTGATTTGAGAACTATTGGCAGGAGTAGCTGTAATTATTAAATTTACTAAAGAATAAAGCAAGGTAGTAAAGTTGGCTTTTCGTCAAATGGCAGTAGTCTTATTAGCAAAAAGTCATCATTTGCTGGGTCAGAGTGAAAGGGGGCTCCAAAGGATTCATTCTGTCCTAATTATAGTTTCACCTGTACTTATTATGCAAAGCTAATATTTAAAGCATTTGCCAAAATTAACTTCCTCTGCGTGTTCTATTACAGTGCAGTGAATTGCAGCAGCTTTTTATGTCTTGCTGCTTTTGTATGCCATAATAATCTGTAATTATGGGTTTGCTGCAAATGCTGTAGGGTTTGTTTAATCTGACAATCTGAAAAGACAACCCTGAATAGACTTATTTAAATGAATGCTAGCGACACAAAGCCTTAGAAGCATCGATATCTCCATTTTACATTTTCTCACAAGACTGGTTATTTTAGAATTTTATTTTAAATATCTAAACTGGAGAGTTGTACATCTTTATATGTTAGTAGATAAGTAGAAGAGAGATATGTATGTTTTATAGTTTATAGCTCAAAAATAAGTGTAAATAAATTTATTGCCCAATTAATAATTTGAGAGATTTTTATCCTTTTGTATATAGACATATATCCTGAATTTAGAGAAGCAGCTTAGGGCAGAAAATGCTTTTACCTGCGTCTGAGATTTAAATTTATTCTTTACATATTTTCAGTGTTGGTAAGTATGACAGACCTGTGAACAAGCTCATTTAAACTGCATTCTCACGGTCTCCTCCTTTAAGAAGAAGATATATGGGATGGACTGGTACCTGGGCTTGGAGGTTTATGGTTTAGGGAAAGACCTGACTCATTCTTGGAGTTTATTTATAAGTGAGTTTGAAAAAGAAACTCATAAGACCTATGTTACTTATAATACTCTTTATATTGAATAATTTTTATTGTTTCTGTTACATCCAGTTTTACATGTAAGAGTTTTTAACTCGACTTTGTAAATAAGTAGTATGCAATTCTTACAGAAAAATAGAGTTTAAAGAATTTTATGTATTTGTGATCATGAATCACAGTGCAAACCAAAGCCAGGGATTCTTTTCTTTTCTGTGATTGTTTCTCTTAAATTATACTCTTTCCCTTCTTCAGAATGTAAACTTTTATGTTATGCAAGAGGATTTAATGCTTAGAATGAGTCATCTATTTAAGTATATCACTCAAAAGGGAGAGTAAAGAATAGAAAATTTTTTTTCTATGTCAAAAATTTTTAAATGATTAATTTTAATTTTTGTTACCATTTAAAATATGATTTAGTCTTGAGTTTTTCCCATTGATCTTGCTTTTTATTTGGCAGTTTATGCTAAATAAGACTTTTTTGAAGTTCTTATACACAGAGAAAAATAAATTTTGAATTCATTGTTTCCATATGTCACAAAGAAAAAGGCAGTTTAACAAAAGAGAAAAAAAGTATGGAAATTAGAGCTGTAGTAAAGAGGGAAATGTCACTGAGCTGCGAAGCAAAAGGCATGTCCTATGGCAGGCAAATCACTTAACTTTGTGAACCCATTTGTCCTTATGTGCAAAATGAGGAATACCAGCTAGATTATCCTGTTAGAGTGTCAACATTTATTATATTCAAAGTTATAATTAGGGAAGGGAAAGCAAACACTAGATTCAAGCTACCTCTCTATTTCTTGTCATATAGCTCAAAATACTTTCTACTTTGCTTAAATTCTTTAAAATGAAGGATTGAATTAAAGCTAATCATTTAGTATTATTAATGTAGTGTTGAATGGCTGGTTATTAGTAATAGTCATAAAAATAATTTTTAAAAATCTCAATGTAATTGGAACTTTTATTTATTTTCTTAAGACAGAGTCTCACTCTTGTTGCCCAGGCTGGAGTGCAGTGGCACAGTCTTGGCTCACTGCAACTTCCTCCTGCCAGGTTCAAGCGATTCTCCTGCTTCAGCCTCCCGAGTAGCTGGGACTACAGGTGGGCTTCACCACACCCAGTTAATTTTTGTATTTTTTGGTAGAGACACGGTTTTACCATGTTGGCCAGGCTGGTCTCAAACTCCTGACCTCAGGTGATCAGCCCGCCTCAGCCTCCCAAAGTACTGGGATTACAAGCTTGAGCCACTGCACCCGCTCATAAATTGGAACTGGAAAACAAACAAACAAACAATAAATAAACTAAGGAATGTTTATATTTATATGTAGGTAAACATAACTTGCTTGATAATGGGAAATTAAAATTTTGATAGTAACATTTTAAAATCAACCAAAGCCCAGAGGAAACTATCCTTTTTTGGAGTTAGAGAATATGGAATTAACATTAATGGCATAGCAACTGGTTGGTTGGTTTACCTATACCCAGTGGTATTGGTTCTGAATCTTGAAGGCTAAAGACTTCAAAACTTAACACTATTCTTTTCTCTTGCCTCTTTTAAAGTGGTTATACCATCAGTGCACAAGCTGGTCTCCCTTTTTTTTTAAAGTTAGGTTTATTGAGGTATAGTTTACATAAAATCAAATATGTTCTTTTTTGATGAGGGAATTTTTTATATTGATTATGTTGATGGTTACACAATTATGTACAATTACCAAAAGTCATCAAACTAAACACGTAAAATTGGGCATGTATGTAAATCAGAACATTCTTAAGTCTGTATTTATTCTGACAAATCCTTATTTGTTCTGGCAGGCGCTAGTGTTCTCAACTGATTAACTGTCAGAGAATATAAATACTCAGACAAGATCACTCTGTTACTGTGGTAAAATAATATAGAAACACAATCACTCTGTAATTACATCTAAAATTAAGTAGAGACAAGAATGTTTTAAACACATACACACACACACACACACCCCTAAACATCCTAACATGAATGACTAATAGTTCTTTACCAGAGACAACTCTCCTCCTACCTCTTAATTGAAACACATTAAGATAACAGTCAATTAGTTGTCCGCAATTCCCGAGACCACTCTATCCCGAACTGGCTTCCACATCAGCAATCCTCAGATTCACAGTCGTTAGCTCTCCTTAGAATGACATTCTTCAGTTAGTTGGCTTTGACAAATTATTGTCTATTTCCTTTCTCCTTTGCCCCATTACTCTCTCTTCCTGTGTTCCCTGTCTTTCCTCTACCCTCCCCTCCCTTTTCCGCCTCCTTCAGATTCTGACATTGGTTGTCTTGCCTTTCCAGGTCTCTTAAACTACTGTATTCTTTGAGTTTTCTCTTTTGACTGTTTCCTATGATTTTTTTTAGTTATTCGTATGACTATGCTTCTTACCTGAGTGCCTTCTTATTGTACTTGAGTAAAAAAAAAAAATGTTTCTTGCATACAACTAACTGCTAGACTATATACCACATTGAACCTAAAGAATACTTTAGAAAAATATAAGCAGGGTTAGCAAATATTTTTGCTTTTAAGAGAAAATCCCTTTTGCATACAGGTTCTGGCTACACTGACTTGCTGTTTAAATTTATTCTGATTCCCAGAGTTTACTTGGAATGTCACTTTTTTTGGAAACATTTTCATGTTATCTGTAAAAGCCGAATTAAGTGACATTTAAGGCATCTACAAACTGACTCTGAATCTGGAATCTATTAATGAGATAAGAAACTTGTCAGTTGAATAGAATTTCATTGTGGTTTGGTTTGGTTTGGTTTGGTTTGGTTTGGTTTGGTTTGGTTTG
>NW_022436990.1:7365684-7372904 GCF_009761245.1 Sapajus apella
TGGTTTGGTTTGGTTTGGTTTGGTTTGGTTTGGTTTGGTTTGGTTTGGTTTTGATTTGTTTTGTTTTGTTTTGTTTTGTTTTGTTTTGTTTTGTTTTTTGTTTTGTTGGAGACACAGTCTTGCTGTGACACCCAGGCTGGAGTGCAGTAGCCACCACGCCCATCTAATTTTAGCATTACTATTATTGTTATTATTTGTAGAGACAGAGTCTCCCCATGTTGCCCATGCTGATCTCAAGCTCCTGGGCTCAAGCAATCCTCCTGCCTCAACCTCCCATAGTGCTGGGATTACAGACATGAGCTACCACACCTGGCCCTCTTTGGCTTTTTAATGTGTATTAGAGATTTCATGATTGATTTATAATACTTCTGATTCTTCAAAAGCAATCTGTATATAAAAGCATTGGTTTAAAGTATGGATCCATTAGCAAAAATTTCAGAAAGGGCTTTCTTATAAACAAAACTTCATCAAAGAATGGTTTTCCTCCTTTTTTGCCATCATTCCTGTAATATAGAATCTAAATTGGAAATACTAACAATGTGACAAAATCCCTATTTGTTATCTACTGTTTCATTGTCATATGATTCCCTAAGAAGCAGTAATATTCCCACTCATTTATATTTTTTATTTCCAGTGAAAACTCAAATGCAGCATGGATTAATCTCTATAGCAGCCCGCACTGTTATTACACATCTGGTAAATCACCTGGGCCATTATCCAATGAGTGGTGGTCCTGCTATGCTAACAAGTCAGGTGTGTGAAAATCATGACAATCATTACTGTGAAAGTACTGAACTTTCTCCTGAACTTTTTGAGAGTCCAAATATCCAGTTCTTTGTGTTAAATAATACAACGTTAGTGTCCTGTATCCAGATCAAATCAGAAGAGAATATGCCTGGAGGAGGTTTATCTGCTGGTCTTGCATCAGCCAATTCAAATGTCAGAATCATAGTACGCGATCTTTCTGGAAAATATTCGTGGGATTCTGCTATACTGTATGGCCCACCTCCTGTAAGTAGCTTGTCAGAACCTACATCTTTCATGCTGTCATTGTCTCACCAAGAGAAGCCAGAAGAGCCTCCCACATCTAATGAATGCTTAGAAGATATAACAGTAAAAGATGAACTTTCTCTCCATTTTAAAAGATTTAGAGAAACTGTACCAACTTGGGATACCATAAGAGATGAAGAAGATGTTCTTGATGAGCTGTTGCAGTATTTGGGTGTTACTAGTCCTGAATGCTTACAGCGAACTGGAATCTCACTTAATATTCCTGCTCCACAACCTGTGTGCATTTCTGAAAAACAAGAAAATGATGTAATTAACGCTATCCTTAAGCAACATACAGAAGAAAAAGAATTTGTTGAGAAGCACTTTAATGACTTAAGCATGAAAGCTGTGGAACAAGATGAACCAACACCTCAAAAACCGCAGTCAGCATTTTATTATTGCAGATTGCTTCTTAGTATATTGGGAATGAATTCCTGGGACAAACGGTAAGCATAAGGGAGAAATTTTCTGAGTTGTTTTTTTTTTCAGTCTCATTCATCTTCTGATCAAGCATTTTATTTCCTGTTCTTTTCCACACTAGATTGTGTCTATCAATTAGTTCTTTGACTAGTAGACAGATTTTTTTTTGAGACCACTGAGTTATATTGGGATTCAAGGGAATAAAATAATCCAGAAAATTATTATTGTTTTCAAAATAACTACTAGAACTATTTGACTTAGAAATTATAGCTCATTTTTCAACCTTTATGTAAACCTTAAAATTTTTTTTTTAGAAACTGCAGTATGTTTATTTCCGGTTTGAATCTGGGAAATTGACTCAAGATTCAAAATCAAATCAAAAAAAGAATCTTAATTTTCAAAAATTATTTTGTTTTCTGATGCATGTTACAAAACCTTATTAAAAGCTAATAATAAACACATGAACTATTCAAGTAAGTTAGGTAGGAGCTAAATGAAAAGAACATGGGCTTAAATCAGAAGACCTAGCTTAAAGTTACTTAACTTTTGAGCCTCAGGCTACAGTTAACAAATTGAGAGTAGTTCCCACCTCACATACTGGGAAGAATTAAATAATGTACATAAAATACTGGCATTTTACACTAATGTAAAGCATTATTAATATACATTTAGGTTTTAATTCCTATATCATGAAAACCTATAGGTAGTGGAAGGAGCAGTAATGTATTTTCTCTGTCAATTTATGTTAGGTGGGGAAGCTCAGATACCAGTGAAGGCATCTTAAATTCAAATGTATGTCAAGCATTGAAATAGAGTTCTGCCTGTTTGCTTAGTGTTTATACTCTTACTTGATTTAAACTCTTCCATTTATTAGAAGGTAATATTTTCTGCCTTATAGGAAGGCCACATTATATCTCAGGAGCAGTTTGCCACCATATGGTATGTCCAAATGTAGGTAATTGCCACTCAGTTATGGTATAAATGCATTCTATTCTCTTTTGCTGTAGAATGGTCCATATGTTGTCCCTTGGGAAAAATCAAAGATGAGAAGCTGTATTTTACTTCAGCAAGCATTGATTTTATGAAAATAATGTGGACATATTTAGCACCCATAGAAGGGATTTGGTAAAACTATTCATTGCCTCATAGTCTAAAAATTATATATATAAAATGTAAAATAAGGAAGAAAGAAAATTCCATATGGATTACACCTACTTGGTAATGATTTAGATTCTGTGAATATTTTATTTCTCATGAGGTACAACTTTCTCATATATTTTTATGAGACTTGAAAAGAATCTACAAAGTACTTTTATCCATTTTCTTGGATATGATGAGTTTAGGAGGCTCACAGCATCTGCAAGGAATGGTTGAAGTGACCAATTGATACTATCCACTAGCAGAAATGTATGAAGGCCTGGTGGAAATAATGACATATATTCTTTACGTTTTTTTTAGGGTCTGTTCTCCTTTGTGTTAGAAGTATGAAAAGGCAAGAAAAGTGTAAAAGTTGCATGAGTAGAGTGGAAAGTATTTCCGGGACTGTCATGTCATTCACTGCAAAGGTGATGAAAATGTTTATAAATCTCTCTATTTAGGAGGAGCTTTCATCTCCTGAAGAAAAATGAAAAGCTACTTAGAGAACTTAGGAACTTGGATTCAAGGCAGTGGTAAGTTGTTGGAAAATCTTCACATGATTAGCAACTCTCAGGTATTTCTCTGTTTAGAATAATACTGTGAATATTTTAAATAGTGTATAATACTATGTTATTGACTTACAACTTTCTGAGCAGTAATTTTTAAAGAAAATTTTAGGACTGCATAGAATGTTTGGTGTCTTTGAATTGTTTATGCCTTTTACATGCATTTCAGAATCATCTTTTGAATCACAGAAAACTAATTGGACCTGTAAAATGTCCTTGGTTTTTCCCATACTTAGACAAACCTTAGTCACATCTCTCATTAATTAAATCCAGTGATTCCGACAGATTGGGAAGCAAGTTTGAAAAAAGTTACCCATAGGAATGCAGAGTGAATAAGATGATTCAGACCATTCCCACATCAAACAATTCTACATCTTCCTCTCTCCTTTAAAATTTCTGTATTGAGCCATCTTTTCTTGCTCATCTTCAGTTTGAGAAAAGTTTTTTTTTTTTTTCTTTCCCCTATTTGTACTTCTGGTTTCTGCCACCTCAGCCTGCTTTAGGACTGTCTTCAAAAAGTTATCACCTCCTTATGTTATATTTCTTCTTGTTTCTCTTAATAAAAATGTTTGTTATCTGCCTTAAACAAAACAAAGCATAAAACAAACCTTTCCTCAGTTATTCTTCTTTCAAGCTATAGTCCTATCCAGATCTCTCATTCCTTTTACTACCAAGTGCATGGAGAAATATAATCTTTACTCATTTCCTGTAATTCCTAACTGATTTTGGTTATTTTTAGCTTTTTTCAAAATGATCTTAAAATAATTATTTGGTTATTACAGATAATATAAAACAGAAAAATATAATCTGTATAACACTGTACTACTTTTTAAATTTTTTACAGAACTGGAATCATAGAGATATACGAACTTTTTTTGTTTTGTATTGTGAGCATTTCGTCATTTAAGTATTCTTCAAAAATAGTCTTTTAGGATACCAAGTTTTATGATTGCTGGACATTTAAAGTTGTTTTTAATTTCTTGCCACAGGATAGAGTCCTAGGAATAGAATTATTTAGGTCAGATTGTATTAGGATATTTCATGCATATCTATTGTGAAATTGCTTTCTGTTGAGTAATAATTTGTAATGCCACCAATATTTTATAACAGCACCTGTGTAACTTCAACCTCGCCAGCACCGGATACTAATCACCCTTTCTTAACCTTTATAGCTTGAGAAGCAGATCATAGTATCTCTTTAATTTTTATTTATTTATTTTGCTAGTGATGTTAATATTTTCAGTATATTTGTATGAAATTTTCATCTGTTTTTAAATTATCTCTTGGTGTCCTTTTTCTAGTTTTCTATTTAGGAATTTTTCTTAAAGAACCTACAAAGTACTTTTAACCACTTTCTTGGATATGAATTTAGGAGGACAATTCTTTATGACACTCTGTGTGTGTGTGAGAGAGAGAGAGAGAGAGCAAGAGAGAGTGATTAACTTTTGTACTATTTGTGGGAACTTTCCTAGTTAGTTGTTTCGTTCTCAGTTTTCAGCTTCAGATCATTTAACATACGTATTTTTCGTTTTATGTGTCATTTCTCTCAATTTTTTTCTTTGGATTTCTTCAATTATTTGTTGTGCTTAAAGAGTTCTGTCTTGAAATCAATTAAATATTCTAGTTCGTTTCCTTATTTCCTTCTAGTTTTTTGTTGTTGTTGTTGTTGTTGTTGTTGTTGTTGAGACAGAGTCTTGCTCTGTTTCCCAGGCAGAGTGCAATGGCGCAACCTCGGCTCACTGCAATCTCCACTTCCCAGGTTCAAGTGATTCTTGTGCCTTAGTCTTCTGACCACACATCACACCCAGCTAATTTTGTACTTTTAGTAGAGACAGGGTTTTTCCATGTTAGTCAAGCTGGTCTTGAACTCGTGGCCTCAAGTGAGTTACCTGCCTCAGCCTCCCAAAGTGCTGGGATTACAGGCATGAGCCATTGCACCCAGTGTTTCCTTCTAGATCTTTATTTGAATGAGGTGGTAATTATTTTTCATTTAATTGTTTATTCCTTTTGAAATATATTCTGATTTGTGGAATGATGTCTGGAACTAGTTTGATGTTGAAAATAGTCTATTTTAATAATTTGTTGAATAAACTATACCTTTGGCATTGATTTGATGTTTCCTTTATTAAATATTAAGCTCTCTGCTTCAAACCTGTTTATTTCTATTGCTTTGTCTATCATTTTTATTTATCTTATTTTTGTGGGCACATTGTAGGTTTGTATATTTCACGTGATACATAAGATGTCAATGTATAATAATCACGTCATGGAAAATAGGGTATCCGTCCCCTCAAGCATTTATTCTTTTTGTTACAAACAATCTAGTTGTACTCTTTTATATATTTATTTATTTATTCTTCATGTAATCTTGCTCTTTCTAACATTTGTACTCTTTTAGTTACATTTATCATTTTTGTGTAAATATTATGCTGTTTAATTTAATATAACTTTATAATATGTTTAATATCTGATAGGCCAAGTCTTCTTCCTCACTCCCCCCATCCCCCTACACACACTATTCCTCTTTTCTTTGATATCCTCACCTATTTATTCTTCCAGATACATTTAAAATTATGCTGTTCTTTTTCAGGGAAAAAAAAATCCCATTGGTATTTGATTGGACTTTCAATAAAACTCTCCTTTAGAAAAAAACAGAGCACCATAATAATCATCATTCTTCATATTCATAATTATAGTATGTTTTTTATTTTTTCTGAGACCCAGACATTGCTTATTTGTATATTTGTAGGTGTTTTATTGTTTTATTGATACTCTGAATAGGATTCCCCCCCCATTATGTTTTCTGGGTTTTTCTGTTTTTAATACTTACTTTGTTTACAAATACTGAAGTGGATTCTCTTACTGATTGTAAACACTTTACTGCCTCTGTCTCAGTATTTGTCTAGATATATAATCATTATTTACAGATAATCTTTCTAGTAGTTACACTTGTTTTTGCTTATTTCATGTCTTATTGCACTGACCAGAACTTGCAGGATAGTGTTTAATAGTGTAGTAACAGTGGACATCCTTGTATTTCCTGATTTTAATGAAAACAGCTTTTCTGTTTCATCATTAAGAAAGATATTAGTTACTGGTTTTAAAAAGATAATTTTTATTATGTTGAGAAAATAGCTTGTTTTCTAGGAGTTCTTATATGGAAAGGATGTTAAATGATGTCAAAATTATTTTCAGCATCTATTCAAGTTTTTTTATAGTTTTGATTTTTTAACTAATTGGTGTATATTATATTTTAATATCACTGGACTGCTAATATAAAATGATGTTTGCATTTTTTAGATAAACCCTGCCTGATCATTTGGCTTCCCATTGTGTTAGAATTACCAGAATTTCATTTTGAGCTCAGATATAGTCCACTATTAGCAGATTCTGTAGTTATTTTTTGTCCTATTCCCATTATATTTTTAAAATTGAGGTTATATCTAGCTTCATAATATGCATATTATCTATTGCTTAAAATTTTAGAAGAAATGATAAAATTTCTAATTTTTCTTTTAGTTTGTTTCATTCTTATTACTCTTTTCAGGTTTTCTTTTAGCTCTTGGGAAAATTTTACTATTTTTTTGTTTTCTGTCTTCTAAAAATCCATTTCATTGAGACTTTTAAATAGATACTAATAGAGTAATAGAGATTCACATATGGTGTTATAATTTTTTATTACATTTCCTTTTTTTTTT
Source organism: Sapajus apella (assembly GCF_009761245.1). Lineage (NCBI taxonomy): Eukaryota > Metazoa > Chordata > Mammalia > Primates > Cebidae > Sapajus > Sapajus apella. Next base: position 7,372,556 of record NW_022436990.1, read on the forward strand.
TTTTGAATCAGAGTCTCACTCTGTCGCCAGGCGTCAAACTGGAGTGCAGTGGCGAAATCTCAGCTCACTACACTCTCTGCCTCCTGGGTTCAAGCAGTTCTTCTGCCTCAGCCTCCCGAGTAGCTGGGACTATATGCGCATTATACCACACGCAGCTAATTTTTGTATTTTTTAGTAGAGACGGGGTTTCACCAAGCTGGCCAGGACGGTCTCAATCTCTTGACCTCGTGATCCACCTGCCTGGGCCTCCCAAAGTGCTGGGATTACAGGCATGAGCGACTGCGCCTGGCCGCCTTTTTCTGTGTGTGTGTGTGTGTGTGTGTGTGTGTGTGTGTGTGTGTGTGTGTGT
>NW_022436990.1:7372914-7424048 GCF_009761245.1 Sapajus apella
TGTGTGTGTGTGTGTGTGTGTGTGTGTGTGTGTGTGTGTGTGTGTGTTTAATTTTCTTCATGCAAACAATCTGCACAGTCTTTTAACAGGTTCTAATTTGTTACATTCTGTTATGTTCTGTTTCTAACTTGTTATTTTCTGTTTCATGATTTTCGTTTTTATAAGCTTCCTTTTCCTTATATCTAGAATTGAATTCTGTTTATCTTTGTTTTACTCTTTTTTATTTAACAATGAAATAATCTTAGGCTATAAATTTTTTTCTTGGAGGATAGCTCCTATCCATTCTTCCTCCTTCCATCCCCCAGCAAGATGGAGTTTCGCTGTTGTTACCCAGGCTAGAGTCCAATGTCGAAATCTCAGGTCACTGCAACCTTTGCCTTCCGGGTTCAGGCGATTCTCCTGCCTCAGCCTTCCGAGTAGCTGGGTTTACAGGCATGTGCTGCCATACCCAGCTAATTTTTGCATTTTTAGAAGAGATGGGGTTTCGCCATGTTGGCCAGACTGGTCTGGAACTTCTGACCTTAGGTGATCTATCTGCCTTGGCCTCCGAAAGTGGTGGGATTACAGGTGTGAGCCACCATACCTGGTCCCCCTCCTATCCATTCTTAAAGTCTCAGCTTAAACATCACTTTATATGGAAAGCTTGACCTTACCTACTCCTAACCTTACCTTCCTTCCCAGACTGTGTTTAAATCTGTCCATATGCTTTCACAGAACCCTGTAACACATCCCTGTCATAGCATTTATCATATTGCATAGTTAATATTATCATTATTGTTTAGCTATTCTTATTCTTTCCAAGTTAGTTATAAGAACTCTGTAAGTAGTCTGTGGGTTCTCAATTCTGACTGTTCTCCATAACAATTTATCTTGGTAGTAGATGGTCAAGTCCTTGGGAACAGGAATCATATCACTTTTTCTGTCTTGCTTACCTCTACTGCTATACTGAAATTGTCTTTCTGAAGGTTAGTATCCTGACCATAAAGTCTAAAGTTGTTTCAGTCCTTATCAGCCTTATTAATTTATCTGATTAATTAAACTTAATTTAAATTTAACTTCATACTTGTGTTTTAAACTAAAGCAGTTTTAGATTTACAAAAGAATGGATAGGAAAGTACAGAGTTTCCATATACTCCCCATTCCCCCTGTATACTTTCCCCTATTATTTATATCTTACATTAATGTCTAAAGTTCAGAGTTTACATTAGGGTTCATTCTTTTTATTGGTTTTGATAAATGTGTAATGACATTTATCTACCATTAGAGTATAACACAGAATAGTTGCACTGCTCTAAAAATCTACTGTGTATTAAATCCCCTAAAAATCTAATACTGTTGTCTATTTTGTTTTTAAAATTCTGTCTGATCATTTTAAGGTCCTCTCCCCCAACTTCTATGACACTAAAATTACTCAGTTCAGCTCCTAATTCTCTAATTATTCCAGGTCTTCACTGGTTTATTTTCTGTTTCCTACCTTCATAACATAGATATCTCCCTCATTTTTCTTTTCTCAGTCTTATTCTTTTTTTTCTTCATACTCTGATACCAATTTTCAATAATGAATTTGCAGTTGACTGTTACAAATTTTTACCTGCCTCCCTACTATCATTTCTAGGTCATGTTTCTTTTCAAAATCAGATCTTCCTCCTGATTTTCCTATTTATGTTTAGAAGTACCCTTTCAGCGTTACCCAAATTTGACATTTCCTTTCCCTTGCCTTTAGGTTTTCATAATCATGATGTCCATTCTTCTTCTTATCTCTCAACTCTGTCTCTTTTTGCCTTTATTGCTCCCAGCTCATTGACTCATGTCCTTATTATTTCTTTCCAAGTCAGTTTTAACAACTGTCTAAGTACTCTTTGGGATCTCATCTCCTGACTGTTCCCCATCTAGACAATCCTAACCACTAACATTAAAAATTTGATGCTAATGAGAACACTTCTTAGTGACTCCCTACTAATGCCTGACCAGACTCTTTAGTATAGAGCTGAACTCATACCAGCTATCTTGGTTGTTCAGTTTCCTTAAATTACCTTGTACATTTTTATTTCTTGGCTCCTGCCAAACTGCCTCCATTCTCATACATACCTTGAACGTAGTGGAGCCATCACCTTGAGGCAGCATACACTTTTTTTTAATATACTATGCTAAATGAATGCTTAACATTTATTTATTTGCTTTTTTAAAAGAATTTTAAAGAAAACAATATAGTTTCTTTTTTAAGTACAATGAGCTCAAGTAAAAATTCATCCTAATTACATGACAGTAAGACAACTTTTGAGCTTCCGTCTTAAACCAAAAAACCCAGAAACAAACCTGATTACTAGGGAGGATTAGGGAGAAAGAAAATGACAGATTACTTTGTTGAGACTTATCTCATTAGTCTATTTATAGATTCCTTATTTTCTTTGACTAGACTAATTGATTTCTATTCCTTGTGGTTGAACCACCAGTTTTAAATTTTAAATCACAGGATGATATATATTTTTATTTTATTGCAAAGTATGTACAGGGATTTAGCAATGCTTAAAACTTGACACGTGTCAGACCAGGCGCGGTGGCTCACACCTGTAGTTCCAGCACTTTGGGAGGCATATGCAGGTGGATCACAAGGTCAGGAGCTCAAGACCATCCTGGCTAACATGGCGAAACCCCATCTCTACTAAAAATACAAAAAATTAGCCGGGCTTGGTGTAGTAGACTACAAAAATTAGCCTGTAGTCCCAGCTACTCAGGAGGCTGAGGCAGGAGAATCCCTTGAACCCACGAGTCAGAGGTTGCAGTGAGCCGAGATCATGCCACTGCACTCCAGCCTGGGTGAAAGAGAACACTCCGTCTCAAAAAAAAAAAAAATTTGACAGGTGTCACTTTCAGTTTTCCAGTAGTAAGCTAATAATATTTTGCCAGTACTCTACATATTCTTATAGAACATTTGTAGTTGCAAGTTCACTAATTTTAATTTTTTTCTAGTATATTTGCCTTATTATTCACTATTGTGGTGCATATTAATCTAATGGCAATATAACAAACATTTTAGCAGCCATAGTAAGTAGAAAACTAAGAAGGAATAGTGAAAGATTAATTGACATAAAGAGCAGCTGAACTCTGCTTCTCTTTTATTGGATTTTAAAGATTTATTTTCTGTTTTTTTCCTATATGGCATATATACTTCTCACAACTTTTAAATTTATATAGTATTAGATGAAGATTTCTATCCATCTCTTCCCAATTTTATAAAATAGTCTTTATAAGCTCTAATTGATAGCTCTTTACCTGAAAAAGCAGAAACTGAGTTTTCTTTCTTTCAAGATTCTAATTTACACATAATAGATTATGCTTTCAAATTAATAGCTTTACTGAGACATAATTTACATACAATACAGTTAATTTACTTAAATTGCTTATGTTTTTAGTATATTTACAGGGTTGTACAACTATCACTTCAATCTAATTTTTAGATTATTTTAGTCTCTCTGAAAAGAAACCTGGTATCCATTACTAGTTACCCCATTCCTACCACCACCACCCTTTCTTTCCCCCTAGCCCTAGACAACACATACCTACTTTCTGTCTCTATAAATTTGCCTATTCTGGACATTTCATAAAAATTGAATCAAACAATATATGGGTTTTTCTGGAAACTTCTTTTTCTTAGCATGATGATTTCAAAGTTCATTCATGATGCAGCATGATTCTACTTTATTTCTTTTTGTTACCAAGTAATATCTCATTATATTGATAAATATTTGTTTATCCATTCATCAATTGATGGACATTTTGGTTGGTTTCACTTTTGGGCTATTATGAATAATGCTGCTGTGGCTGTACATGTACAGTTTTTTGTGTGGACGTGTTTTCAGTTCTCTGAATATATACCTAGGTGTAGAATTGCTGGATGATATGATAATTCTCTGTTTCCCATTTGGAGGAGCTGCAGACTGTTTAACACAGCAGCTGCATCATTTTACATTCCCACCAACAATGTATGAGTGTTCCATATTCTACATGCCTTTGCCTACACTTGTTATTGTCATTCTTTTTTATTATACTCATCTTAGTGGGTATGAAGTGGTATCTTGTGAGTTTGTGGGATTTTTTAGTATTGTTTTTTCCTATACAGCTTTGATCAACCTAAAATAACTCATGATTTTGATTTGCAGTTCCCTAATGGCTTATCATGAGCATTTTTTCAGTGCTATGATAATTGGCTGTGTATATCTTCTTTGAAAAAAGTATCTATTTAAATGTGTACTGGGTTGAAGAGTATTCTCTCAAAATCTGATATCCACCCTGAAACTCAGAGTGTAATTTGGAAGTAGAGTTTTCAGATTTATGATAAGGTCACACTGTATTAAATTTGACTCTAAATCTGATTACTGTGTCCATATAAGAAGGCCATGTGAAGACACACTTCTGCATACAGAGGAAAGATGGCTATGTGAAGATGGAGGCAGAAATTGTGGTGATATAGCCACAAGCCAAGGAATGCTGAAGAATTGTCAGCAACGACTAGAATCTTAGAAGAGGCGAGGAAGGATTCTGGAACTTTTGGAAGGAGCATGGCCCTGTCAATGCTTTGATTTCTGACTTTTAGCATCCCAGCACTGTGAGAGAATAAATCTTTTTTGTTGAAAGCAATCTAGTTTGTGTAATTTGTTACAAAAACCCTAAGAAAATAATACAAACATTTTTGCCTGTTTTTAAAATTAGGTTATCTGGCCAGGCATGGTGCCTCACACCTATAATCCCAGCAATTTGGGAGGCAAAGGTGGGTGGATCACATGAGGTCAGGAGTTCGAGACCAGCCTGGCCAACATGGCGAAACCCATCTCTACTAAAAATACGAAAATTAGCCAAGCGTGGTGGTGCACGACTGTAATCTCTGTTACTCAGGAGGCTGAGGCACAAGAATTACTTGAACCCAGGAGGCAGAAGCTGCAGTGAGGCCGAGATTGCGCCACTGCACTCCAGCCTGGGTAACAGAGGGAGACTCTGTCTCAAAAAAAATAAATGAATAAAATAACAAAATTGAGTTATCTTTTTACTATTGACTTTAAAGTTCTTTGTATGTATGTTTTAGATACAAGTTCCTTATCGGATATATGCTTTGCAGTTTTTTTCTCATTCTGTAAATTGTCATTTTCATGATATTATCATTCATAGCACAAAATATTTAATTTTGATAAAGTCCAGGTTATCTTTTTTTTTTTTTTGTCACTTGTGCTTTTTTTGTGTTGGATTTAAGAACTTGCCTAATGCAAGGTTCTTTTTTTTTTTTAATAAGAGTTTTATAGTTTTAGCTGTTATATTTTTTATGATTTGATTCAATTTTTTATATGGTATTAGAGTCCAACTTCATTTTCTTTCCTTCCTTTCTTCCTTCCTTTCTTCCTCCCTCCCTCCCTCCCTCCCTCCTTCCTTCCTTCCTTCCTTCCTTCCTTTCCTCTTTTTGAAACAGTCTTATTCTGTCATCAGGGCTGGAGTACAGTGGCACAATCACAGTTCACTGCAACCTCAACCTCCTGGGCTCAAGTGATCTTCCTGCCTCAGCCTCCCAAATAGCTGGAACTCCAGGGACATGCCATCGTGCATGGCCAATTTTTAAATTTTTGTAGAGATGAGGTCTCACTATGTTGCCTAGGCTGGTCTCGAACTCCTGAGCTCTAGCAGCCTTCCCAACAGCCTCCCAAAGTGCTGGGATTACAGGCGTGAGCCATTGTGCCTGGCCCCAATTTCATCCTTTTGCTACAGGCGTGAGCCATTGTGCCTGGCCCCAATTTCATCCTTTTGCATGTAAATATCTAGTTGTCCCAGTACCATTTGTAGAAAGGCTATTCATTGAAATGTCTTGATACCATTATCAAAAAGCAATTAACTATAAATATGAGTTTATTTCTGGTCACATGATTCTGTTCCACTGACCTGTATGTGTCATCTTATGTCAGTACTACAGTGCTTTGATGACTTTTGTAGCAAATTTTGAAATCAAGAAGTATGAGTTCTTCAGTTCTGTTCTTTTTCAAGATTGTTTTGGCCATTTTGGGCCTATTGCATTTTCCTGTGAATCTTAGGATGAGCTTGTCAATTTCAGAGGTTTTTGGGGTTTTTTTTTTTTCCTTTTTTTCTCTTTTTCTTGTTAGTGGAGACAGAGTCTCACTCTTTTGCCCAGCACTCCGAGTGCAATGGTATGATCAAAGCTGACTGTAACCTGGAACTCCTGGGCTCAAGTGATCCTCACACCTCACCCTTCCCAGTACCTACGACTACAGGCATGTGCCACCATGCCCAGCCAGTTTTTTTATTTTGTAGAGATGGTGTCTCGCTCTGTTGCCCAGGCTAGTCTTTTTTTTTTTTTTTTTTGAGACACAGTCTCACTCTGTCACCAGGCTGGAGTGCATGGTTTGATCTCAGCTCGCTGCAACCTCCACCTCCCTGGTTCAAGCGATTCTCCTGCCTCAGCCTCCCAAGTAGCTGGGACTAAAGGTGTGTGCCACCACACCCAGCTAATTTTTGTATTCTTAGTAGAGATGGGGTTTCACCATACTGGCCCGGATGGTCTTGCCCCCTCGATCTCTGGAGCTTGTAATCTGTTTTTCTCGGCCTTTCAAAGTGCTGGGATTATAGGCGTGAGCCGCTGCACCTAGCCCCAGACTGGTTTTAAACTCCTGGCCTCAAGCAGTCCTCTTGCTTCAGCCTCCCAAAGTGTTGGAATTACAAGCATGAGCAACCACACTCAGCCCAGCTTGCCAATTTCTGTTATCAAAGGCAACTGGGATTTTGATAGAGATTACATTAAATCTGTAGATCAGTTTAGGGGATGCTATCATCTTAACGATATTAAGTCTTTAGGTCCATGCACATGAGTTTTTTTTTTTTTTTTTAATGTAGATCTTTAATTTCTTTCAATAATATTTTATAATTTTCAAAATGTAAGTTTTGCACTTCATGGTAAATTTATACCCAAGTATTATTCTTTTCGGTGCTATTAAAAAGGAATTTTTAAATTTTGTTTTTGGTTTTTGGGTTGTCTATTACTAGTGTATAGAACTTTCGTTTTTGTATATTGATCTTATGTCTTGCCGCTTTGCTGAACTTATTAACACTGTTAGCTTTTTTAATAGGAATCCCTAGGATTTTCTATATAAAAAAATCACCTCATGTGCAAGTCAGACATTTTTACTTTTTCCTTTCTAATCAAATTACTAATTCACAGTCTTCATTTGTTATAGGTCTATTCAAGTATTCTATTTCTGTTTAACGTTGGTTTTAGAAATTGTGTTTTTCTAGGAATTTGTTCATTTAATCTAACTTGTTGGCATACAAATGCTCATAGCATTTTCTTATAATATTTCTTATTCCTGTAAAATATGTAGTGATGTCCCTTCTTTCATTCTTGATTGTAGTTATTTGAGTCTCCTTTTCTTACTCAGTCTAGCTAAAGGTGGTTAATTTTGTTGATCATCTTAAAGAGTCAACTTTTGGGTTCATTGATTTTTTTTGTCTTTTGTTTTCTCTTCTGTTTTATTTATTTCTACTGTAGTCTTTATTGTTTTCTTCCTTCTGCTTGCTTTGTATTTAGTTGCTCTTTTTTTTCCTTTGGAGACAGGGTCTCACAGTGTCACCCAGACTGGAGTACAGTAGCACAGTCGTGGCTCACTGCAGCCTGCAACTCCGAGGCTCAAGCAATCCTCCCAATATAGCCTCCCAGGGTAGCTGGGATAACAGGTGTGCACCATCATACCCAGCTGGTTTTTTTCTTTTTGTAGAGATGAGGTCTGACTGTGTTGCCCAGGCTGGTCTTGAACTCCTGGGCTCAAGCAATCCTTCCACCTTGGCTTCCCCAAATGCTAGGATTACAGTTATGAACCACTGTGCCAGTTTTGTAAGGCGGAAGGCTTGGTTATTGGTATGAAATCTAAAAAATAATTTTTTTTCCTTTTGTTGTCAAAGGAGGTGAATGAAATCTTTTTTAATAGAGACATTTAGATCTGTAAATTTCCCAATGAGCACTGCTTTACTTGCAGCCCATCAGTTTTGTGTTTTTGTGTTCATTCATCTCTAAGTATTTTCTCATTTCCCTTGAGATTTATTCTTTGACCCACTGGTAGTTTAGGAGTATATTGTTACATTTTCACACATTTACGAATTATCCAAATTTTCTTTCATTGATTTCTACTTTCATTCCATTGTGGATCAAAAATATACCTTGCATGATTTCAAATCGTTTAAATTCCTCAAGGCTTGTTTTATGGCCTAGCATACGGTCTATCCTGGAGGTCGTTTCACATATGTTTGAGAAGAATGTATTTTTTTTGCTGCTGTGGTGTAGAGTATTCTGTAGATGTCAGGTAGGTCTGGTTGTCATATTATCGTTCAAGTCTTCTGTTTCCTTATTGATACTTTCTAGTTTTGTCCTTTATTGAAAGTGAGTTATTAAAATCTTCAACTGCTATTGAGGAAATGTCTGTTTCTGCCTTCAGTTCTGTCTTTGTTTTGTATCATGTATTTTGGGGATCTGTTTTGGGGTACATATATGTTTGTAATTTTTATATTTTCCTTTCAGATTGACCTTGTATCATTATGAAATATCTCTATCCCTAATATTTTTTGTTTTAAAGTCTTATATTAGTATAGCCCCTCTAGCTCTTTTGGTTTCTATTTTATGGTACTTTTTTCCATTCCTTTGACTTCAACTTTATCTGTGTCTTTGAATCAAAAAATGTGTTGTTGGTTGTTGTTTGTTTAGTCATTTGTTTATTTTCTAGCAACTTGGCCTCCCCACAGTACTTAGTCTCTGATCTCCCTGCTTAGATTTTTTAAATAATGTTTTTCTTTTATTCTGGCTAATGAGGGGTCTTCCCTGGGTTATCACCTACTTATCAGTCAAAGCTTGTGCTTAGTCTCCCTTACCAGTTTGATTTTTATCATTTACTACTAGATATGTGTGGCTTAGAGGCTGCTGTCACAGTTTAGAGTATTTATGGGTTTTTTTTGGTCCCACGTTCATCAGGATACTAATAGCTTGAAGGTTCACTCCTGATTACTCCAAAGAGGGTATAGCGTTGGGTATGCACACAGTCTTCCTAACTGCAAGGAATGACTGGATGTTATTTTTAAGTTTTAGCTTCCCAGGAGTCAACCCTGAGCTGAAGTTATTCAGTGCCAGTGAGGATTTACCTTGTTTTCATAAGTCTCTGTGACTTTGCGAATGCTTTCACGTCTGTCCATCCCACATCTTACTCTAATTGTTCCTTACTGGGTGCAGCCTAGTGCATGTGCACAGGGTTTTTGACCTCCAAAATTGACTGTGATCCTCAAAGGGTCCTTCTTGGATGTCTCGTTTCTGATTATTAAAGTTCTGGCTGTTTTGCTTGTGTCATAGGGCTGCCAGCTTCTCTTAATTGTTTTCCTCCAAACTCTGTTGCAAATGTCAGCCATTTCTGGCAGAACTGCTAGAGTTCTTTGTCCTTATAAGGCTTTGTCTTTATAGCCTTATAATCACCCTGGGCAAAACCTGTCTCTCACTACACCTGACCTGGGGTCATGGACCAGCTTTTCCAGGAATGACAGTCACAATACAAATCAGCACTTGGGAAGAGTTGACAGTCCCTGGTCTTCTCAGCTCACTCTTCCTGGCAGAATCTCTACCCTATGAGCAAGCCAGAATGGGGAAGATTGAGACCCTCAACATTTTGCTCCTGGAGCTTCTGCCCTAAGAGAGGGAGGGAGAGGAGACCTGGTTCCTTCAGCCACAGCTATCTAAAATAGATCTTCTGTAACATGGGGCTGGAGAAGGATGAGAAATGCCTCTAGTAACCTCTCTTCCATGGTGAAACCATAGCCCCAGACTGGAAGCTGGAGGGAGAGGGAACCTCTGTCTGCTAGGCCTGAGTAGAATGCCCAGGGCAAAACTTCTGCAGCATGGAGCTGAGGAAGTAGGGCAAGGAAACAAGTTGTAATTCATATATCAAAAGCTCTGTGTTGTTACTGAGATTTAGTATGTTTTCTGGAATGAATATTTCCCTGTTTGCTCTGTGACTTTAGGACAATATACAGGGACTTTACGTGATGTTTTAAATTTTTTCACAGATAAGCTGTGTTTTGCCTGGGAGAAAGGCTATATAGATCCTTACTCTGCAGGTTTGGAAGTCTCCCCAACCCCAAATCATATTTTACTGCTTACACTATAATATACTAATGATACATCTGGCACACTGAAAGTTTGCCTAGTGCTTATCACCTAAAGTAAAATATCACATTATTCAAAGCAACTAAAACATGTTTCTTGCTGATATTGAACCCCACCATCATGATTTGGTAACTTACTCCAGCTGTGTGGGAAAATCTGATTGTTGGACTAAATTTTTTAAAGAACTTTAATTCTTGTTTACTTGTTGTTGTTGCAGTTTTTGTTTATTTTTTTTAATTCCTACATGGTATGGTAGTGAAAACTTTACTAACAGTCTTAAAGTTTTTCAACCCAAGCTTTGTTAAATCAATCTTGAGTAAATGTAGCATGACTTAGCCTGGAAAGCCAAGTTTCAAAACCAAACTTCAAACAAGAAATTTGCTTTCATGAGTACTTTTAAATTTAGAGATAACTCAAAATAAAATGTCTAAGAACTTAGATATTGTATGCAAACTGCATGACTATGCTTTCATCAACTATGGATCACATATACAACAGTAGTCCCATAAGATTATACGATATTTTTGCTGTGCCATTTCTGTTTAGGTATATGTAGATACACAAATACTTCACAGTATGTTACAATTGCCTACAAATGGTGTGATCTTTTTTTTAATAGCCGAGAGTATTCCTACGGTAACATGTTGTACAGATTTGTAGCTTAGCAACAATAGGCTATACCTGATAGCCAAGGTGTGTAGTAGGCTGTACCATCTCGGTTTGTGTGAGTATACTCTATGACGTTCACACAATAACAGAATGGCCTAAAGACACATTTCTCAGAATGTATCCCTGTTGTTAAAGCAACATATAACTATGTATGTTTCTTCTTTTATATTGCAAGTACTTTGAAGGATCCCTTCTAAAATGAAGGGATTGCATTTTAGAACTAAGTAAGAGTATACTCATCTCTGTACTCTTAATTAGTTCCAAAATGCAGCCTCTTCAACCATGGGATTCGACTATATTGCACAACAGACAACTCTTAAGATGCTTTATGTCTTCATACCTGTGTGTCCTTCCTGATGCTCTTTCTCTTCATTTGTCAGATCTTTCTTACCTTCTTATAACTTAATATTATCTTCTCCTTTAAGTTTGTTTCTACAGTCAGAAGTGATCATGCCTGTCTTTTATTGCAATTCCAATTTTGTAGTAATTTTTTACTTACATTGCATTTATGTCTCCTTTGATAGACTGTAAGATCTAATTCTTTTTCATCTTTTTATTTCTATATACTTTGTACATAGAACTTAATTGTTGGATGAATAAGTAGATAAAATAGTGATTAAATTAATGGTGTGATCTTTTTTTTAATAGCCGAGAGACACACAAGATTGCAGTATTTTATGTTGCTGAAGGACAAGAAGACAAACACTCCATTCTCACCAATACAGGAGGAAGTCAAGCATATGAAGATTTTGTAGCTGGTCTTGGTTGGGAGGTATTATTTTTAAATTATGAAATATTTTACTTCTATTTGAAAGCATAAGGTTATTTTTCTTTTTTTTTTCCTAGCTTATTTTAGAAGTATTATTTTGGAGATACAACTTAACAACTAGTTTATTATTGTTTCTGCCTTATATTTTGTTTGCACATACAGCAGTGGCTGGGACTTTGAAAGGTGTTGACTATTTTATGAGACAGTATTTTGTGAAAGAGTACTAAACTCATAGGTTTGTAAGATCTGGATTTTCCTTACAGCTGTGACTTCATTAGGTCCTAGGTCTTCAAACTAGGACCTAATGGCTACACAAAGGCTTTCCAGGAATATGTGAGTGTACTTAGTTTTGAGTTTCCAAATCCACAACTTTACTAAAACTAATGCTAGAAAACCCTTCTACAGTTCTCCTGTTTCTCATTTTCTGTCCTCTGCTTTTCAAAAGAAAGGCATACTATTACCCACCCTAAGTCCTACATTGTCCCAGAGGGCTTTAGCGCCAACAAAATAGACAGTTCTAGTGGACATACTTTTAGGAGAAAGTCCCTGCCAGCAAAGCAAAAAATATTGAAAGTTGTTATACTTTATGTCATCCTACAAACCAACTGATGTCAAGGTTCCTGTACCAAATCTGTCTATCTTAGAATTATAACTCAGAAGGTAGATATTTGTCATGAGGATTTGTATAAATATGTTTATTTGAATTGAAAAATGAAATAATAGACTTGTTCAAACAGAAAGCAAATCTCATGTGGCTGATTGGCTTATGATCGAGTTAATACCAAATATTTTACATATATTGAAGCAGCCAAACCTGTAGCTCCAAGATTTTGATGAAAATATATTTAAAGCACATATATTTATTATATAGTACACTGAAAATTGTATCCTTGGCTACCGTTTAAACTTCTGATGAAAATGCTTTTATTGTTTTCCGTTTAATATATATAGTTTCCCAAAATTGCTATAGAGAGTATATAAGCAAAATTATTGAAGACCACTGCATTAGACTGTAAGCTTCTAGAGGGCAGGCACTTTCATCTCGGTGATTTTTTTTTTTTAATTCCCAGTGCCTTTCACAGTGTATGATATGTGTAAGCCTTTAGTGTTTTGTATATGTTTTTATGGCTAATCTAATCTATTTTTTAATGATTTTTTTCTTTGGAATACATAGTTTATGTATAAATGTGTAGTTTAATTTCAAAGTATGTGAGTTTTTTTCTAGATACCATTGTTGATACTTAATTCTATCTCATTGTGATCACAGAATATACTTTGTAAGATTTCAGTAGTTTGAAATACAGCATATCCCAGTGTAGGTAGCCTATTCCCTTAAGCTTGCATATTCTGTAGTTATTGAGTGTAATGAACTAGGTATGTCATTTAATGGTCAAGGTCATTGTTGGTAGTATTTACATCAGCATGTTTTTGCTTTATTTCTTTAAAAAATTTATTGCTACATAATAATCATACATTTTATGTGGAACATAATTTTGGTAAGTGCATACAATTGTGTGTTGATCAGTTCAGGGTATTTAGGATACCTATCACTTCAAACATTTATCATTTGTTTGTGTTGAGAAAATTTCAAATCTCCTCTTCTACCTATTTTGAAATAAACAATACATCGTTGTTAACTATAGTCATGCTACTGTACTGTTGAACAATAGGACTTATTCCTTCTATCTCACCTTATGTTTTGTATTCATTAGCCAACCTCTTTTCATCTGCACCCCCCAGCTACCACCTTTACCAGCCTCTGGTAACCGTCAATCTACTTTTTACCTCCAAGAGATCAACTTTTTTAACTCCCACATATGAGTGAGAATGTGTAATGTCTTTCTGTGTCTGGTTCATTTGTCGTAACATAATGACCTCCAATACCATCTATACTGCTGCAAATGATAAGATTCCATTAGTTTTTGTGGCTGAATAGTATTGCATTGTGTATACATACCATATTTTCTATATTCATTCATCTGTTGATGAATATTTAGGTTGTTTTCATATCCTGGTTGTTGTGAATAAAGCTGCATTAAATATGGTAGTGCAGGTATCCCTTTGATATACTGATTTCCTTTCCTTTGAATAAATACCCAGTAGTGGGATTAATGGATTATATTAACCTGCTCTTTTACCTTAAGTGAGTTAGTTACTTAAGCTCTGTGTGCCTCTTTGCTTTTTTTCAAAGTTAATATACTTTTTTACCAAACAGAGATGATGGGAAGTTCAACTGAGTTTATGTATGTGGAAATGCTTTGAAAAGTATAAAAAACATCCTAAATAGGTTTTCTGTTAAAAAGTAAAATACCATAAAAGTATTAATAAAAGTAAGGGAGACTTGAAAAAGAAAAGTTGGGAAGATTCATACTTCTTAATTTCAAAACTTACTACAGAGCAATGCTAGTCAAGGTAGTGTGGATAGATCCTGGGGCAGAACTTAGGGGAAAAGAAAAGATAGTGTGGGACTGCTGGCACAAGGATAGACATATAGATCAATGGAATAGAATTGAGAGTCCAGAAATAAATCCCACATCTGTGGTCAACCATTTTTGACAAGAGTGCCACAACTATCCAATGGAGAAAGAATAGTCTTTTCAACAAATGGTGCTAAGACAATGAGTCATATGCAAAGAATAATTTTAATATACAAAAATTAACTCCAAATGGGTCACAGACCTAAATGTAAGACCTAAAATTTTAAAACTTTAGAAGAAAATGCCGGAGTAGGTCCTCATGATCTTGGATTTTGCAAAGGATTTTTAGAGAAGACACAAAGCATGAGCAACAAAGACAAAACCAGATAATCGTACTTTATCAAAATTAAAATTTTCGTGCTTCAAGGTGAAGCCTGATAAGAGACTAGTATCTAGAATATACAAACAAGTTACACAAATCAGTGATTAGAAGACACCCGATTAAAAAATGGTCAAAGGACCTAAACAGACATCTCTCCAGAAAAGATATATAAATGACTAATAAGCACATGAAAAGATGCTCGACATCCTTTGCCATCAGGGAAATGCAAAGCAAAACCATAGTAGTGTCACTTCATATCCATTAGGATAACTACAATCAAAAAGTCAGGTAATAACAACTGTAGGCTAGGATGAGGAGCAATCTGAACCCTCATACACTGCTAGTAGGTAGGTAAAATGTGCAACCACTGTGCAACCATTCTTGAAATGATGTATATCCACACTACCTGTGGAAAACATTCTGGCAGTTCATCAAACAGTTAAATGTAGACAGTTCTACATTTGACCACATGACCAAACAGTTCTACCCCAAAGTTTATACCCAAGAGAAATGAAAGCATATGTCTATGCAAAAGCCTGGACCTGAATGTTTATAGTAGCATGATTTACTGTAGCAGAATGGTAGAAATAACCCAGATGTCCACACTAAACTGTGGTGTATTCAATAAAAGGAAATATTATTCAGTCATGAAAAGGAACAAAGTGATATGTGCTATAGCATGAATGTACCTTGAAAACATTGTGCTAAACAAAAGAAACCAATCATCAAGACCATGTATTAATGGTCCAGTTATATGTAATATTGATGATAGGTATATTTGTAGAGACAGAAAGTAGGTTAATGATTGCTTAGGGCTGGTTAGGGGCATGAGGGAGAAGGCGGGTGACAACTAAAAGGTAATGGGGTTTATTTGGAAAGTGATGAAAATGTTCTATAATTGACTATAGTGATTATTACACTTATCTGTGAGTATACTGAAATCCATTAAATTGTACGGAGGGGATTTTCACTTCTGGGAAGATGAAGTATATACACTTTCAATATTTTTCATGCTGAGTACAATAAGCATAAGACATTACATATAAAACAAGCATAAGATGACTCTGAAAGATGGAGAGAAGACAGAATAACTAGAGAATTTAGGACTGAAAAATGACATAGTGGTACATTTTCTGGGTTTTCTTTTTTGCCTCATGTATCCCAGACTTAGAGCTGAAGAAGGCAACAACCTAGAAATACCAATGGGTGCAGACAAAACGTGCCAACCAAAGCCTGCTCTTTCTAGCCAAAGGACCAGGAAAGGAGAAACCTAAAAAGGCAGAAAAACATTTAGATAATAACTGCTCTACTCCAGCCAAACACCACAGAAAATAACTTGACCCCACCCCCACCCTGAAAGCAAAGGTCAGGTAAGGAGCCTAGACTTCCATCTTCATGAGGCTGTAATGAATCCCAACACCACACTGGGATAATATCAAATAGTGCCAGACAAAGCCAAGTAGAAATCCAAGACTTTCATGTCTACCAGTTAGTAATGAGTCTCCCATTCACACCCAAGTATCAGTGGCGACTGCATGGGAAACGTAGAATTCCATGACCACCCAACATTACTGAGGTACCTACTCTCCTCTGGAGTCATTTCAGAGGAGGCCTTGTGGAGACTGAGGACTTTTACCATCACCCAGCAGTAGGGTCACCCTTACCAGTGTGTCAGTGAAATCACATAGGAAGCCAGAACTCCTACCACTACATAGCACTAATGAGGACCTTTCCCGCTTTCCAGGTGTCAACAGAGGTTGAGTAGAGAACATGTAATTCTGCCTTCACCTGGCAGAAACAAGTCAGCCCTTTCACCCTATTTTCTGTTATTTTCTCTGATAGAGCAGAGTCTTCAAACAACCAGCTAAAACAGAAATTTTAAATAAGATCTAGAGTCTCATGAAAATGTGTACATTTCAGTAAAAAATTATACGTCATACCCAGAACCAGGAAGATCTGAAACTAAATTTTAAAAAACCAGCAGATGCTCACACCAAGATGACAAATATTTAAAGCCACCTTGATAGAAATGCATCAGTAGGCAATTGGTAACACAATTCAAACGAATGAAAAAGTCTCAGCAAAGAAATAGAAAATGTGAAGAACAAACAAATGAAAGTTTTAGAGTGAAAAATGTCATAATTGAAATAAAAAGACTCTGTAGTTGCACCCAACAACTTAGGGGAGTGGGAATGGGGGTACAGAAGAATGAATCCGTAAACTGGAAGATAAAACTGTAGAAACAGCCTAAACAGCAGAGAAAATAAAGTTAGGCTGGGCATGGTGGCTCACACCTGTAACCCTAGCACTTTGCAAGGCTGAGTCAGGAGATTGCTTGAGCCAGGAGTTTTGAGACCAGCCTGGGCAACATAGTGAGATCCCATCTCTACAAAAAATACAAAAATTAGCTGGAGACTTCACTCCTCAACAATTAAGAGAAAAATGAGACAAAATGAACAAGTAGATGGAGGAATTCAACAACAGCATCTACCAACAAGACCTACATATGTTAAATACTCCACCCAACAATGGCAGAATATACATTGGCAGAATATACATTATATATATAATGTATATATGTTCTCAGAGAACATATACCATACACCAAGTAGATCATATCCTGGGCCATAGAACAAGCCTCAACAAATTTAAAAACATTGAAATCATAAGAGTATGTCCTTGAACTAAAATGGAATCAAACTTGAAATCGTTAACAAAAAGATAACAGGAAAATTTCCAAACACTTGAAAAGATTACATCCTACAGGATGTAATTCAATTCATATAACATTCTTGAAATGATAGTTATGGAAGTGAAGAACAGATGAGTGAGTGCCAGGGGTTAAGGAGGGGATAGAGTAGGAGGGAAGTGGGTATGGCTCACATAATAGGGTAACATGGGGGATCCTTGCATTGTTGAAAATGCTCTGTCTCTTAACCATGCCAATGTCAGTATCCTGGTCATGATAGAGTTTTGCACTGGGCGATTCCGGGCAACGTGTACATGGGATTTCTTTTTAATTTTTTCATTTCTTCAAGTGACTCTCCAGTTGTTTAAACAATAGAGATCAGCAAGTGTTCAGTGTTTACAGCGAAAAAACACTGAACTTTCTCCTTTACATTATCAGAGAATTGACTTGAAAATAAGTAACTTTCTGAACTAAAAACAAAACAAAAAATCTACCTGGAGATACCATTTGTCATCTATCAGATTTGCAAAGGTCATAAAGTATGATAATATACTCTATTTGACAGGATATGAGGGAAACAGGCATTCTCATACATTGTTGGTGGCATCTGTAGAGTGTGTTTTGAAATTAGAAGTCCACATGCCCTTTGACTTAAAGTTTCACGTTTAATTGTTTGTCCATAGCTCTACTTTCACAAATGGAACATGATGTGAGTTCAGTGTTCTTTGCTGCAGCATTGACTGTAATAGCAAAAGCCTGAAAACAACCTAAATATCCTTCAATTAGGGGACTAGTTAAATTATTGTACATCAGTAAAATGAACTTCTGTGAAGCCATGGAACCAAAAATGAGGAATCTCTTTACTCATTATTTTAAAATAAGGAGTATTTTTCAAGGTATATTAATTACAAAAAGCAAGAAACAGAATGTTTTATATGCATGTACTGTGTGTATATGCACACAAACATGCATGGATGTGTACACACAAGCATAAGAATTTATGCAGATAATATTTTTCTAAGGATACTTAAATTGCTTTCTGAGAAGGTAACAGTAGTTGCAGGTGAGAGATATGGAAGGAAGAATTTTGGTATGCTTGTTTATACTTTAAAATTTCTAATTATGTAAATGTATTACTGAATTAATAAATTTTAAACTGGAAGAGATTAAGGTAATCTTACAGTAATGGCATAAAAATCTAACAATCATATGTGTATGTAGCCATTATTAATACCATTATGCCATTCAGTAATGGCATAAAAATCTAACAATCATACATGTATTCAGCCAGTTATACTGATATTTGAGATGTGTTCAGTTCACATGGTGCAGGGACTTTTTTTTATAATTCTCCATTTTACCTGTTATTCACTTTTTTTAATTGTATAGCATATATGTAAATGGTTTTCTCTAAGTAGGGAAATACAGGTGATTTTCAATTTTTTTTTCTTCTATGTTTTCCTAATTTTTTACAATGAACACAAATTCTTGGCTTCTGTGCATCACACAGATTCAGGGAGTATCATCCAGTGCAACAACTCCAATATTAATGTGTATTATATTTATAATCAGAAAATAAAAAAAATTTTAAATCTTTGTACAGATTACTTTGTTGTTTTTAAATGTAATTAAAGTATAGTTAAGTTCTGCATTTGTAATTTTTGTTGTGGACTGTGATAAGTACTAACAAATCAAGAAGCCAGTTTTACAAGTAAACACAACACACCAGATTAATCATTTTGTCAAACTGATATTACTATTTTAACTTTTCCCCAAACCATTTCCATACTTGATGTTTCTCTTCCTGACCTTGGTGTGCTATGACAGCCTTTATAATTTACCATTAACACTTAGTAGGCTAACAAAAGATGCATAGTGCACAGAAGTTGATATCTTTCCTAGTTAATGCCTACTTTTTTTTTTTTTTTGAGACAGAGTCTTGCTCTGTCACCCAGGCTGGAGTGCAATGGTATGATCTCAGCTCATTGCAACCTCCGCCTCCTGGGTTCAAGCAATTCTCCTACCTTAGCCCTCTGTGTAGCTGGGATTACAGGTGCCCATCACTGCGCCTGGCTAATTTTTGTATTTTTTAGTAGAGATGGGGGTTTCGCCATCTTGGCCAGGCTGGTGTCGATCTCCTGACTTCATGACCCACCTGCCTCAGCCTCCCAAAGTGCTGGGATTACAGGCGTGAGCCACTATGCCCGGCCATTAACTCTTACTAAGTAGAGATCCTCAAATCTTAATAAATACCAGTACAGGCCAGGTGCGGTGGCTCACACCTGTAATCTCAGCATTTTAGGAGGCCGAGGCGGGCAGATTAACTGAGGTTGGTAGTTAGAGACCAGCCTGACCAACATGGAGAAACCTTGTTTCTACTAAAAACATAAAATTAGTCATGGCACATGCCTGTCATCCCAGCTACTTGGAAGGCAGAGGTTGCAGTGAGCCAAGGTCACACCATTGCATTCCGGCCTGGGCAACAAGAGCAAAACTTAGTCTCAAAAAAAAAGCAAAAAAAAAAAAAAAAAAAACCAGTACAAATCCATTCTAACAATTCTAGATTAAGTTGGTTGATAACATGCAAAAGACTTCATTACTAATTTTTTCTTAAGCAAGAAGTTTGAGTCTTTCTCAATAGTATGTTTTTGTTTAATTAATTTATGTGGTTCTTCATTGCTTCTAGGTAAATCTTACAAACCATTGTGGTTTTATGGGAGGACTACAGAAAAACAAAAGCACTGGATTGACCACTCCATATTTTGCTACCTCTACAGTAGAAGTAATATTTCATGTATCAACAAGAATGCCTTCTGATTCTGATGATTCTTTGACCAAAAAAGTAAGTGCTGAGAAGTGCTTTTAAGTTAAAATGTTCATAATTGAGGCAATTAATACATAAAATACATAAGTAAGAAGTTGAATTGATCAAGTACTGTTTCTGGGTATAGTACACCACTCCACCCAATGCTGTCTTGAAAATAGGGTGGTTGTTCAGCAAACTTATGTTTTTCTTAAGGAACAAGATATGGCAAAAGGTTGTAGTCTTTTTTTAAAATAAATTTTATTGTGCATATTTAGGGTTTACAACATGATGTGGGATACATATAAATAATAAAATGGTTACTATGGTGAATGAAATTAACATCTATCATCTCACATAGTTACTTTTTTGTGTATGAAAAAAGCAGCTAAAAATCTAATTTAACAAAATCCCAAATACCATACAATTTTTACTGTACATTAATTCTCTAGACTTGTTCATCTTACATATCTGTTACTTTGTATCCTTGATCTCTGTGTCCCCATTTCCTACCCCACTCCACCCCTGGTAACCACTGTCTTATTCTCTATCTCTGTATATTTTCTCCTTTATTTTTTTTAAATTCCACATATAAGTGATATCTTGTAATATTTTTCTTTCTGTGTCTGGCTTATTTCACTTAGGACACATAATGTCCTCCAGGGCCATTCATGTGTAGCAAGTGGCAGAATCTCCTTTTTAACATTGAATAATATTTCGTTGTATGCATATATACCACATTTTATCAATTTGTCCATTGATGGACAGTTTTGGTTATCTTTGTTATTGTGAATAATACCGAAATGAAATAGGAATGCAGATATCCTGAGGAGGTGGTTGTTTCATCTCTTTTGAGTATATACCCAGAAAAAGGATTCCTGGGTCAAATGATAGCTCTACTTTTAATTTCTTTAAGAACCTTATTACTTTTTTTTTTTTCATAATTGCTGTATCAAGCTACATTCCTACCAACAGTGTATTAGTGTTCCCCTTTCTCCACATCCTTACCAACGTTAGTTGTGTCTTGCCTTTTTGGCAATAGCATTCTAATGAGTATAAAGTGATATCTCATAGTGGTTTTAATTTGAATTTCTGTGATGATTAATGTGATTGCTGAGTACCTTTTCATACACCAGTTCGCCATTTTTATGTCTTTGAATAAATGTCTGTTTAGGTCCTTAGCCCAGTTTTTAATCAGGTTATTTGTTTTTCTGCTATTGACTTATAAGACCCTTATAAATTTTAGATATCAATCCCTTAATAGATAGGGTGTTTGCAAATGTGTTTTCCCTCTGTAGGGTGCCTTTTCATTTTATTGACAATTACCTTTGTTCTGCAGAAGCTTTTTAGTTTTATATAGTACCATTTATTTATTTTTGCATTTGTAGCCTGAGCTTGTGGTGTGATGTCCAGAAAAATCATTGCCAAGGCCAATGTCAAGGAGCTTTTCTTCTATGTCCCCTTCTGGGTTTCATCTCTTATATTTTGGTCTTTTCTCCATGTAAGTTGATTTTTGTGTTTGGTGTAAGATAAGGATCCAGCTTTATTCTTTTCCATGTAGAAATGCCATTTTCCCCAGACCATGTTGAAGAGACTATCCTTTCCCTATTGGTCTTCTTGGTCCCCTTGTCAAAAATTAGTTTACTGTATATGTTTGGATTTATTTCTGGGTTCTCTGTTATGTTCCACTGGTATATGTTTCTGTTTTTATTCCAGTACCATACCATTTTGATGACTGTAGCTTTGTAATATAATATTTATTTATTTATATATTTATTTTTGAGACAGGGTCTCCCTCACTCTTTCACCCAGGCTGGAATGCAGTGGTGCAATCTCAGTTCACTGTAGCCTTGATCTCTGAGCTCTAGTGATTGTCTCTCAGCTTCCTGAGTAACTGGAACTACAGGCACTTGCCACCATCCTGGCTAGTTTATGTATTTTTGGAAGAGATGGGGTTTTGCCATTTTTCCCAGGTTGGTCTCAAACTTTTGGGCTCAAGCAGTCCTCCCTCTTCAGCCTCCAAAAGTGCTGGGACTATAGGTATAAGCCACTGTGCCTAGACTGTGATATAATTTTAAAGCAGGGAATATGATGCCTCTCTGTGTTTTTTTCTGTTTAGCTTTGGCTATGTGAGGGGTTTTTTTGTGGTTCCATATGAATTTTAGAATTGATTTTTCTATTTCTGTGAAAAATGCCATTGGAGTTTTTATGGGGATCCATTAAATTTGTGTATTTCTTTGGATATTACGAACATTTTAACAATATTCCTTCAATCCAAGATATCCTTCCATTTCATTGTGTATTAAATTTCCATCATCAATGTTTCACATTTTTCAGAGTACAAATCTTTTACCACCTTGGTTAATTTATTTCTAAGTATTTTTATGCTGTTGTAAGTAGGATTGTTTTCTTGATTTTTTCAGCTAAGTCATAATTTGTATATAGAAATGCTAGCAAATTTTGTACGTTGATTTTTGTATCCTGCACCATTACTGAATTCATTTGTTAGTTGTAACATTGTTTTTGTGGACTCTCTGGGGCTTTCTACATAGCAGATCATGTTATCTGCAAATTAAGATAATTTCACTTTTTCTGTTCTGATTCGAATGTCTTACATTTCCTTTTCTTGTCTGATTGCTCCTGCTAGTACTTCCAGTACTGTCTTGAATAGATGCAACAAAAGTGGGCATCCTTGCCTTGTATCAGATATTAACAGAAAGGCTTTCAGTTTTTCCCCATTGGTACAATGTTAATGATGGGTTTTTTATATGTTACCTTTATTGTGTTGAGGAACTTTCTTTCTATACCTAAACTGTCAAGAGTTTTACCCAATAAATGATGTTGGACTTCGTTTAATGCTTTTTCTGTAACAATTGAGATGATCACATAATCACATAGTTTTTAACTTTTATTCTGTTAATGTGATATATCACATTGATTGATTTGTGTATGTTAAATTAGCCTTTCATGCCAGGGATAAATCCCACTTGATCTTGATATATAATCTTTTTGATATGTTGTTGGATTGGTTCAGTTTGCTAATATTTTATTGAGGATTTTTATATCAGTGTTTATCAGAGAAATTAATCTGTAGTTTTCTTTCCTTCTGGTATCTATGTGTAGCTTAGGGATCAAGGAGATGCTGGCTTTATAAAATGTGTTTGGAAGTATTCCCTCTTACCCTGTTTTTTGGAAGCTTAAATACTGGTAGTAATTCTTTGAATGTTTGGTAGAATTCAGCTGTGAAGCTGTCTAGTCCTGGGCTTTTTGTTGAAGACTTTTAATTAATTCTTCAGTCTCATTGTTATTGTTCTTTTCAAGCTTTCCATTTCTTCCTGATTCAATTTTGGCAGGCGGTTTTCTTCTAGAAATTTATCCATTTCCTATAGGTTACCCAATTTGTTGACATACAGTTGTTCATAATAATCTCTTTTATGATCCTTTTTTTTTCCTTTCCGAAGTGTCTGTTGTAATGTCTCCACTTTCATTTCTGATTGGTTATAGTCTTAATAAAGAATTTACCTTCAAGAAAATAGGGATATATTAGCCTGTTTTCACACTGCTGTAAAGATGCTACCTGAGTCCCAAAGGATTATAAAACATTCAATTATAAAGACATACACAACGTATGTTTATTGCCGCACTGTTTACAGTAGCAAAGACTTGGAACCAACCCAAATGCCCATCATTGATAGACTGGATAAAAAAAATGTGGTGTATATACACCGTGGAATACTATGCAGCCATAAAAAAGCCATGTCCCTGCTGGAAACCATCATTCTCAGCAAACTGACACAAGAACAGAAAACCAAATGTCGCATGTTCTCATTCATAAGTGGGTGTTGAACAATGAGAACACATGGACACAAGGAGGGGAACATCACACACCAGGGCCGTTCAAGGGGTCAGGGGCAGGTGCTAAGGGAGGGATAGCAAGGGGTGGGGGAGGTTGGGGAAGAATAACATTAGGAGAAATACCTAATGTAGATGATGGGGGAATGGATGCAGCAAACCACCATGGCACGTGTATACCTATGTAACCTGCACAATCTGCACATGTACCCCAGAACTTAAAGTATAATTAAAAAAAAATAAAGGCTGGGGGCGGTGGCTCATGCCTGTAATCCCAGCACTTGGGGAGGCCAAGGTGGGTGGATCACCTGAGGTCAGGAGTTCGAGACCAACCTGTCCAACATGGTGAAACCCTGTCTCTTAAATAAATAAATAAAATTGAAAGATACTACCTGAGTCTGGGTAATTTATAAACGAAAGAGGTTTAATTGACTCACAGTTCTGCATGGCTGGAGAGGGCTCAGGAAACTTAAAATTGTGGCCAAAAGCAAAGGGGAAGCAGCAAGGCTCGTCTTACATGGCTGCAGGCAAGAGAGCAAACAAAGGGGAAGTGCTGCACTTTAAAACTATCAGCTCTCGTGAGAACTCATTCACAAGAACAGCACAGGGGATACCTTCCTCATAATCCAGTCACCTCCCACCAGGCTCCCTCCCTTGACACATGTGGATTACAGTATGAGATGAGATTTAGTCAGGGACACAGAACCAAACCATATTAAGGAGTATAACAAATTAAAAGATTTCTGTGTTTACATTGGTAGAATGATATTTCAAGGCCCTTAGATATTTATGTTGATTGAGGGAGAGGAAAATAAAATAGAAATTATTCCAGGCTAGGCATGGTGGCTTATCCCTGAAATTCTGGCACTTTAGGATGCCCAAACTGGAAGATTGCTTCAGCCCAAGAGTTTGAGACCAGCCTGGGTAACATAGCAAGACCCCCTACCAAAAATTTAAAAATTAGCCAGGCATAGTGGCATGTGCCTATAGTCCCAACTACTCAGGAGGCTACTGTGGGAGGATTGCTTGAGCCTGGGATGTCCAGGCTACATTGAGCCATGATCACACCACTATCCTCCAACCTGGGTGACAAAGTGAGACCCTGTCTCAAAAAAACACATACATACATCCAAAGCACTTGAAAGATAACATGCTGTATCACATACATTTGAGCTAAAACTAATATAGCAAATAAGAGTTATTTAGTTAAAATAAATCTTGCTACCTTAGAATCTATAAGGGATATCATAGAATATTGATGGCACACTTAACTGTTAAAAAAATTTACACCACCATTTTGGTGTAGCTCACACAGCCATTGAAAAGTCATTGTAGCTACAGAGATACTTCAGAGTACAGCTGTATGTATTCAGTACAGCTCATATTTGGTTTTGTTAATGAGAAACATTTTTATAAGTGAAACTTTATCCAACATTTCTGGTTTACTTCTTCCATCTCCTCCACTTTTTTCTGAGTCTGTTTGTTTTTCCTCCAGGGTTTTACTGAAAATCCTATCCTCAGTTTATCTGAAACTATTACTAAATTTAACCAACTGAACATGATCAGTCATTTTAGTTGATACTGTGTTGTCTGATATCAAATCTCTTCACACTTCACTAATAAGCTATGAAACAGGGTTGTTTAACATAGTCTCTTTAAAAGGAAGTTTAGGGCTCTTTATAAATCTTTTGTAAGATTTGATTGACTACTGTATTGGTCTGTTTTCACATTGCTATAAAGAATACTGAGACTGAGTAATTCATAAACAAAAGAGGTTTAATTGACTCATAGTTCCATATGGCTGGGGAGGGCTCAGGAAACTTACAGTCATGGTGGAAGGGGAAGCAGGCACATTTTACATGGCAGCAGGCAACAGAGAGTGTGAGCACGTGAAGGTGGAACTGTCAAACACTTATAAAACCATCAGATCTCAAGAGAACTCATTACCACTACAACAGCATGATCCAATCACCCCCCACCAGGTTCCTTTCTCAATACCCAGTGATTACAATTCAAGATGAGATTTTGTTGGGGACACAAAACCAAACTATGTGAGCTACTTTTTATGCCTTTTGTTTACATTTTAGAATATTGCTACAAATTGCCTGATCAATGGGTAATAGCTAGGAAAACTAATATATGGGTACTAATTAGAGTACAGTGAGTGCTAGGGGTAGTGGTAATTAATAAGTCTAGGGAAGCATATTCAATATGAAGTTTGCTATAGAATTTTTTGGCATACACTTTTTAGAAGCACAAGATGAGCCATGAATACTGGTAATAGTATATGATGTTAAATAGAATCGGAATAAAGTAAAGGTTCGTTAAAACTTCATGTAAACTATTTTTTCCGTGAACTCATTTTAAATCTCTATGAAAATAAATCATACCCAAATTAGAGACAGTTGAAGTACAGTATAAAAAGATAAATAAGCCAGGCACAATGGCTCACACTTGTAATCCCAGCACTTTGGAAGGATTGCTCGAGCCTAGGAGTTCGAGACCAGCCTGGGTAACATAGTGACACCCTGTCCTTACCAAAAAAATTGGCTAACCAAGGTGGTATGTGCCTGTAGTCCCAGCTATTTGGAGGCTAAGGTGGGAAGACTGCTTGAGTCCAGGAGTTTGAGGCTGCAGTGAACCAAGACTGTACCACTGCACTCCAGCCTCAGTGACAGAGTGAGACATTGTCTCAAAAATAAATAAATAAGTAAATAAGTAAGTAATTTTAATCATGGCTCCATGGATACAACTTTTAAACCCCGAAGTAGAATCTAAAATTGATAGTATATTACTATTCTACTGCCCTACAACAGTGACTGTCTTAGTAATCGGTACCCTTTCTTTTCTTATATATGTCTTTTTTAAACGTTATTTGTTTTTTAATTAATAAATTGAAATTGTGTATATTTATGGTATATAGCACGTTTTGATATGTGTAAACATTGTGGAATAGCTAAATCAAGCTAATTAAAATATGCATTACCTCACATACCAGTTTTTCACGGTGAGAACACTTAAAATCTATTCTCTTAGCAATTCTCAAGTATACAGCATGTTGTTCTTAACTATAGTCATTATGGTGGCAATAACTCTCTTTAACTCATTCATCTTAACTGAAATTTTGTGTCCTTTGACCAGCTTCTTCTCCAGTTTCATACTGTTCCCCATAAACTTTGATTCCCTCCATTTAAGGAAAATGACATATGATGAAACCAATTGTATTCTATCATCAACCTTATAATGAAACTATGGAGGAAATGACATTATTTGAAGGCCTGCTGTTTGCTTAAAGTCACAGCTTCCAAGAACCTATTGATGACATTAAGTGAGGACTTATTGTACTCTGTCTTTCTATGAGTTTAACTTCTTTAGATTCCACTTAAAAGTGAGATTATGCATTGTCTTTTTGTGCTGGCTTACTTTACCTAACACAGTGTCCTCCAGGTTGATCCATGTTTTTATAAATCACAGGATTTCCTTCTTTTTTGAGGTTGAATGGTGTTCCATTTTAAATATACCACATTTTCTTTATCCATTCATCAACTGATGGACTCTTGATTGATTCCATATCCTGGTTATTGTGAATAAGGCTGCACTGAATGTGAGTGTAGATAATCTCTTTGACACACTGATTTCATTTTCTCTGGATATATACCCAATAGTGGGATTGCTGGATCATATGATAGTTCTAATTTTAAATTTCTCGAAGAACCCCCATACTGTTTTCCATAATGGCTGTACTAATTTAAATTCCTACCACCTATGTGCCAACGTCCCCTTTTCTTCACATCCTTGCCATTACATTTTGTCTTTTTGATAATAGCCATTCTAATAGGTGTGAAAGAGGATATCTCATCATGGTTTTAATTTGTAAAAATTAATAGTATCTTAGATTGCAAACCTAAGAGTGGAACAAAGTAGATTATTTTCTATTAAAATGCCTTTTTTATTAAAGAAAACTATGTCAGCATATTTTTACTCCACTGTATTAAACTTGGTAATTACATGGGACTTGATACTTTATTCCTGTGACCTTTGTAGAAATGTCAAATAAGATGTCTGTTTTCCTCAGAATAGGCACAAGCTTCCTTAATTATTTTAAAAGGAAGCATTTGAAATGGATGTTTAACAATCCTTTATTGTAGCAAATAAGATAAATTTTAGAGATGATAGCACCATTTAAGAATTGTTGGCCCTGCACGGTGGCTTGTGCCTATAATCCCAACACTTTGGAAGGCCAAGGCCAGCAGATTGCATGGCCAAGAGATTTCAACCATCCTGGCCAACATAGTGAAACCTCATCTGTACTAAAAATACAAAAATTAGCTGGGTGTGGTGGCGCACACATGTAGTCCCAGCTATTCGGGAGGCTAAGGCAGGAAAATTGCTTGAACCTGGGAAGCAAAGGTTGCAGTGAGCCAAGATTGCACCACTGCACTGCAGCCTGGACAACAGAGCGATACTCTGTCTCAAAAAAAAAGAGTTGTTAAAGGGAGTTCTAATTAAACTTGTACACTGAAATGCTGACAATTTTATGCACTAAATTTATTAGAGATTAAGTTCATTTTAACCATTTTTGAAATCATTTTTAACAAATTGATTGACTTTAAGTACTCTTACAGTATTTTGCAACCATCACCACTATCTCCTTCCAGAACTTTTTCATTTGGTTCAAAATATTTCTTAATTTCTTTTGAGATGCCTTCTTTGACCCATGCGTTTTTAACAAGTATGTTGTTTAATCTCCAGGTATTTTGGGGTTTTCCAGCTATCTTTCTGTTACTCATTTATAATTTTCTCCCCTCCCTCCCGCCATCATCATCCTCATTTCTAATTTAATTCCACTGTTTGAGAGCAGACATTTTATGATTTCTGTTCTTTTGAATTTGTGAAGGTATGTTTGATGGCCCACAATACGGTCTATCTTGGTGAATGTTACATGTGAGTTTGAAGTTCTGTCAGTTTTTGCTTCTTACGTTTTAATGCTTCATTGTTAGGCACCTACATGTAAGGATCACTATGTCATCTTTTAGTATTGACTCCTTTATTATATGACCCCCCCTTTATCCCTGATAACTTACTTGCTCGGAAATCTGTTCTGTCTGAAATTAATATAGCTACTCCCGCTTTCTTTTGATTAGTGTTACCTGGTGTATCTTTTTACTTTTAGTCTATATTTGTCTTTATAGAGAGTTTCTTGCAGACAGTATATAGTTGGGTCATGTTTTTAGCTCCATTCTAGCAATATCTTTTAATTGGTATATCATAACATTGATGTTTAAAGTGATTATTAATATAGTTGAATTAATATCTAGTATATTCTTTACTGTTTTCTATTTCTGTCTACTATATTCTACTTTTTCTATTGTTGCCCTTGTTCTTTGTTCCTATTTTTTTCTCTTATGCTTTTTCTGCCTTTTCTGGTTTTAATTGAGCATTTTATGTGATTCCATTCTCTCTCAACATATTAATTATGCTTCTTTTTTTAACTTTTTTAGTGGTTGCTATAGAGTTTACTCTGTACATTCATAGTTAATCCACGTTCCAAGCCCACTTTCAAATTACACTATACCAGCTGGGTGCAGTGGCTAACACCTGTAATCCCAGCACTTTGGGAGGCAGAGGTTGGCAGATCAGTTGAGTCCAGGAGTTCAAGACCAACCTGGGCAACATGATGAAACCTCATCTCTATAAGAAACACAAACATTAGCCAAGCATGGTGGTGGTCACCTGTGGTCCCAGCACCTTGGGAGGCTGAGGTGAGAAGATCACCTGAATCTGGGGAGGTTGAGGCTGCAGTGAGCCAGGATCACACCACTGCACTCAACTTGAGTGACAAAGTGAGACCCTGTCTCAAAAAAAAAAAAAAAATTACACTGTACTGCTTATATATTTCTGCTTGCAGTAATAACACAGTATTCCTAATCCCTCCTTCCCATCCCTTATATCATTGCTGTCATCCATTTCACTTGTTATAAGTATATGTAAGCCTATACATATGCATATGAGCATAAATATTAAAATACATTGCTGCTATTATAAAACTATGTTCTGTTAAACTAATTATGACTAAGCAAAATAAAAGTTTTAATTTACCCTCATTTATTCATTCTGTCATGCTCTTCCTTCTGTTATGTAGATCCAAGTTTCTGACCTAAATGTTTTTCTTCTCTCTGAGGAACTTGCTTTAACAGTTCTTGTAAGGTAGGTCTACAGGCAGCAAACTCCCTCAATTTTTGTTTGTCTGAGAAAGTCTTATTTCTTTTCCACTTTGGAAGGATAATTTCACAGAGTACAGAATTCTAAGCGTGTGGTATGTTTTAGCTCTCTCTCAATAAATATTTCACTCACCTCTCTTCTTGCTTATGTAATTTCTGAGATGTCAGAAATAATTTTTATCCTTGCTACTCTGTAGGTAAGATTTTTTTTCCCTCTGCCTTCTTTGAAGAATTTGTTTTTTCTCCTTGATTTTTTGAGTTTAAATACAATGTACCTAGGTGTAGTTTTTTGACATTTACCCAGCTTGGTGTTCACTGAACTTCCTGGATCTGGGTTTAATGACTGACAGTAAGTTGAGGAAATTCTCAGGTATTATTGCTTCAAATACTGCTTCTGTTTCTTTTTCTCTTTCTTCTTCTTTCAATCCATTATATGTATTTACATCTTTCATGGTAGTCCACAGTTTTTGCATATTCTGTTCTGAATATGTCTTTTTTCTCTTTGCTTTTCTGTTTTGGGGGTTTCTATTGAGATATCCTGAAGCTCAGAGATTCTTTCCTCAGCTGTGTCTAGTCTGTGAATGAGCCTATCCAAGGTATTTTAAAATTTCTGTTCCAGTGTTTTTTTAATTCTAGCATTTTTTCTTGGTATTTTTTCCTAGAATTTCCATCTCTCTACATACCTTGTCCATCTGTTCTTACATGTTGTCTACTTTTTCCATTAGAGCTGCCTAGCATATTAGCCATAGTTGTTTTAAATTCCTGGTCTGATAATTCTAGCATCCCTGCCACAGCTGACTCTGGTGCTTATTCTGTTCTGACGCTTGTTCAGTCTCTTTTAAAATTAAAGACTATGTTTTTTTGCCTTGTAATTTTTTATTGAAATCTGAACATATGCTAGGTAAAATGAACTCTGGTAAACAGGCCTTCAGTGGTATGGTGGTGAGGTGTGGGGGAAGGGAAAGCACTCCATTGTCCCACGATTAGGTTTCAGTCTTTTGCTGAGCCTGTGGCCCTGGATTGTGAATTTCACCAGTGTTTTTCAGTCCCTCCCCTTAGATGGGATAGTATGACATTCCGAGGAGCCAGAGTTGGCTATTATTCTTCTCTCAGGTAGGTTAGGCTTTGGTAAAATAGTTTCTCCTGAGGGCAGGCCTTTTAAAGAACAGAATGTTTTGGTGTGTTTCAAATAATTGTTTTTCCCCTCCCCCTCCACAAAGCAAGAGGGTATTTTTCTCTATTATTCGCCATAAGGACCTGGTAGGGCTCTTGGATATAAAACTCAAAAAAGTAGGGGAGTTTCCCCCTAAGACTGGTTTCTCCTGGAGTTTTTAACTCTTAGATTTGTCCACACTGAGCTTCCAGCAGTTCAGTTTTAATTCAGATTTTCCTACGCTGGCACTATATCCCATCAGTCGGCTGTGATTATCTGTCTCTCTCCAGTCAGACGCCAGGAATGGGGAGGGGAGCATTTGTCCTGTCACTTCACATCTCTGATATGTCTAAAAAGAATTGTTGATTTTCAGTTTGTTCAGCTTTTTACTTGTTAGATCAAACTGGTTACTTCAAACCTTTATATACTGTGCAAGAAACCAGAAGACCCAGAAGTCTTTGTGTTTTATTTTTTTTGTTCCAATTTAAAAATTTTTTCAAACTGCAACTTTGTACCCATTAAACAGTAACTCCCGATTCCTCCTTCCACTAGCCCTGGTAACCTCTAATCCACCTGTTCTATGAATTTGCCAGTTCTAGGAACCTCATATACGTGGAATCATACAGTTTGTGTCCTTTTGTGCCTATTTTACGTGGCATGTTTTCAAGATTCATTCATGTTATAGCATGCATCAGACCTTTATTCCTTTTTAAGGCTAAATATTCTGTTGCAAGTATATACCTCATTTTGTTTATCCATTCATCTGTAACTGGAAATTGGGTTGTTTCCACCTTTTGGTTCTTGTAAACAATGTTGCAGCAAACATTGGCATACAAATATTTATTTCAATCCCTATTTTCAATTTAGCTATATATACCTAGGAGTGGAATCACTGGGGTCATATGGTAATTGTATATTTAGCTTTCTGAGAAGTTGTCAGACTGTTTTCCACAGCAACTGCATCATTTAACATTTCCACCAGGAATGCCTAAGGGTTGCGATTTTCCCCATCTTTGCCAACACTTGTTATTTTCTGTTTTTAAAAAAAACAATTATAGCCATAGTAGTAGGTGTGAAATGATATTTCATTGTGGTTTTGATTTGCATTTCTCTTCCAATGATATTGAACATCTTTTCATGTGCCCTTTGCTCATTTGTATATACTCTTTGGAGAAATGTCTTATTTTCTCTAGTAGAAATTTAAATCAATTTAAGTAAAATCTACTCTGTCAATGTCAAACTAAAGCCATGTTTCAACGCTATATGTATGTATGAGCAATGTAGTCATATATGTCCTGACACTGCCATTCTCCATCAAGAAACAATAGCAACTTTTAAGTCCAGCAGAAAGGGTATTTTTATTTGACCTCATAATTCAGTATAATTAGCCTAAACCTTCTTTTCATAGAAAATTTTTAAAACCTTATAAACATTCATTTCTCTATATGCTGATGTTTCCCATTTCCCTATACTTAATGACTCTTGCCTGTAATCTGTTCCTCAGAGTTCTAGTATATAAAATTCTAAGTAGCAGGCTTATATTTTAGTTTTATTTTAGTATCACTTTATTTTTGATAGGTTAAATGTTTAAACTTAATCGTAGAAGCCAGTAGTCTTATACCAGTTCTCCTTTATAAAAAATCACTTTCTGTATTGGTATTTTTTTCTCCTGAATTTAATAAATTCCACATTAGTGGTAATAAGTTGAGGCCTAGAACATGTGTCCTATTATAAATGAACAATTGGATATCATTAGGTTGTCCCCCCTGTCCTTTGTACATATATCTTTAGGTGTGTTAATCCATTCAGTAGACACATTAATGAGCACTGGTTGAAGTGTAATATTGGAGGAAGTAAGGCTTGTTGACCTCAGCAAGGAGTTTAATACTTCTAATTAAATTAGATAGTCGGCAGTCAGTATAAAGAAATAGCCATGCCTCTGGCAAGCTAGAATTATTTATGACTCTGCTCCTTTGCTTTAAACTTGGTAGGAGAAAATCATTTATATTCATTTTATAGAAACTAATTTTAGTTCTGACTTTTTATTTAAAATATGTGATTTGTAAATTATTTTCAAACATTTTATTTTCTCAGAATGAGAAGTAAATATCCTTGGATCTATTTAAATGTAGCATTTGTATTTCTTGTGAAGAGAAGGCTTTTTCAAGGCTCAAGACAGTGGCAGCAGAATATTTACAACATAGACTGTACTTCTTGAACAAATTAACCAAATATTCAGTCTACTAAGTTTTTCTTAGGAATGTGGTACCACCATATAAAAATCCTGATATAACTCCAGTCCAAGCAGTCTGTTCTATAAATTATCTCTACCTGAGGAAGATTGATAGAAAATGGTTAAAAATAATTTCCACTTAACTGAGTGTATTCACCCCTAAAAATCAAAAGTGCTGCAAGCATTGGTGTAAAGTGTTCACAGGAGCTTCTCTCATTTCCTCCATCTCCTTGTTCTAGCCACTTGCTGATACTCTGCTTCGTAGGTAGCTGAATCATCCTTTTAGAAGTTTGATGAAGATCAAGTTGAGATAATTGTAACATACTTAGTTGAACTCTCTAGTCTGTCTTTCATTTCCTGGACCCCCCAAAATAGGGGGAAAGAAGCACTTTATTTAAGTCCATTTCCTCTGAAATCGTATTAGTGTAATGGAAAGTGTTTCATTTCTGTCTTGAAATTTAGTCGTAATAGTTTTGCAAATAAATGAATGTTGTAGTGCTGCTTGGTCTGATTTTTTTATTTTAAATCTGTTTTTCTTTATTTTGTACAAAACTATATGCTAAATATAGTCTGGAAAATGCATTTGTTCAAAAAACAAATTTAAGGAATAATTTTTTTAATTTTTTCATTATTTTAGTAAAAGTGAAGTTAGGATTGTAATTAATAAATGCTGTGAAATTATACTCATTGTTTGAGTCCCAAATATAACCTTATAGAAAAAACTCTGCCTCTACCTCCAATTTTTACATATAAACTTCTGATGACAAGAATATAAGATTGAGAAAGCAGAAAATATAAGTGGTTCAATATAACTTTATCTCACCACAGTGAATGTTATCATGTGTGTGAGATAGCAGTGGCCTCTCATTGTATAGGGAATAAAATTCTAATTCCCCACTATGGCCCTGCATGATTTGGCCCTGCCAGCCTGCCTACCTCTTGATCTCATCTCCTGTCGTTTTCCTTTTAATTTACCATCATCTGGACTCACTGACTGTCATTCTAACCTTCCAGCATGTCAAACTTATTCATATCTTAAGGGCTCTGTACACTTACTATTCTCTCAGTTTTTAATGTTTTTCTCCACATTATCAGGCTTTCTCATTGTAATTGTTCTGTTCTCAAACTCACATGACAGTTTCTCAGAAAGACCTTTTTAGACATCCTAGCTAAAGAAGCCCTCTTCTACTCAGGAACTTTATCATATGACCCTATATTATTTTCTTCATAGAGTTATCTCCATGTAAAGTTATCTTACTTGTTTATTTTTGTATATGTTTATCTGACTCCTCCCACTAGAATATCAATGTCATGAGAACAAAGATTTGTCTCTTGCTTACTGCTACATCTCTAGCACCTAGTACCAGGCCTGTTGGCATTTAACAAATGTCTGTTCGGTGAATTACCACAGCTACCATAGCCACAAATCAAAAGATCTATAGACACCTTTGTCTTTATCAAAGTGACAATTTAAATAAATGCCATAACTGCAGATAATTATACTTTTATGCTATGCACTAGGTAATGATAGGGAAAAAATGCAAGATAAGTATTGTTACATTATCTTTTTAATAGCAATATTGGCCGGGTGCAGTGGCTCACGCCTGTAATCCCAGCACTTTGAGAATTTGAGGTGGGTGGATCATAAGGTCAGGAGATTGAGTCCATCCTGGCTAACACCGTGAAACCCCATCTCTACTAAAAATACAAAAAATTAGCTGGTCATGGTGACACATGCCTGTAGTCCCAGCTACTCAGGAGGCTAAGACAGAAGAATCGCTTGAACCCAGGAGTTGGAGGTTGCAGTGAGCTGAGATCTCACCACTGCACTCTAGCCTGGGCAACAAAGCAAGACTTCGTCTCAAAAAAAAAAAAAATCAGCAGTATTTATTGACTGCCTGCTGTGCTAAGATATAATATTGAATGCTATGCCTGTTGTTTTCAAGAAACTTCTGATTTCTAAAAATGAATAATCTAAACAGTAAGTGAATGTAGGAAAATCTGTATGACTATTAGAAAGTATATTAAAACATGTTTTCTCTCATGATTGAGGGGTATATCATAGAGTGTGTTTTACTAAGTGTAAGTGCCTGGAAGATGGGGGAAAGAATGGGGACTTGGGGCAGTAGGAATACTAAGCTACAGTTTCTACACATATATCCCTATTTCCTAAAGTAACTGCCTAACCTAATTAACTTCTGTATGGTCTTCAATTTTTAGTTCAAGAAGCATTACAGATCCATGTTCTTTGTTGTTTTCATTGTGAAAAATATATTTAGAGCATCATTTGTATTTTTAAATTATTTATTTATTTATTGTGTGGTTATTTTACTCTGTCTCCTCCACTGTACACAAAGCTTTGAGAACAGAGACCATGTCTGTTTTTACTCATTGTTGCATCTGCAAAAGCTAGCATTCAATCAGCTATCAATACTTGGTCATGAATGAAAGAAGGTGGATATGAAAGAGGGAGGGAGGGAAGAGAGAAAAGACTTTTTGAGAACTCATGAATTAGTCCAGTTATGTAAGATGAGTAGCATGTGATTTAGGACAGCAGTAGAGGAATAGGAAGGAAAGTACAAAAAAGGAATATAATGCTTTAAAAAAAAAATGAGCTCATTAGAGATGTAGTAAGGAAAACAAGAGGAATCAAAAAAGACTAAAAGACTCTCAGGTTTTAATCCTGAATGATTTTAATTAGTTGTTAAGTACTTTTAACAGAAATGGGGAAGTCAGGAGGATAAGCTGATTTAGTGGGGACGTAATATAGTTACTTTACAAGAATTCTAGTCTCCAGCCCTGCAGATGAATGGTATTATGTGGCACTGAGGAAATCTGGAATTGACTCTGGAATTCCTGTTGGTAATCATGGAGAATGAGTGCATTGCCAAAAGATGAATGTCTTAGTCCATTCAGGCTGATATAACAAAAATACCATAGATTGGATGGCTTATAAACCACAGAAATTTATTTCTCACAGTTCTGGGGGCTGAGAAATCCAAGATCAAGATGCTGACAGATTCATTATCTGGTGAGGGACCACCCTCTGGTTCACAGATGACCATCTTCTCATTGTAATTTTATATATAATATCAGAAGAGTCAAGTAAGCTCTCTGCGGTATCTTTTATAAGGGCACTAGTCCCTTATAAAGGTGCCCTCATAACCTAATCACCTCCCAGAGTCCCCTACCTTACAATACATCACATTGGGGATTAGGATTTTAGAATATGAATTTGAGGGGTGAACGGGATGCAAACATTCAGTCTGTAGCAATGGGTAAACATCTGATTTTCACAAGAGAACACGAAGCAGGCCCCAGACTATAGAACTTACCAGCGTTCATGAGCTTCATGTCAGTGCCAGGCACAATAGGATTATTAAACAGATGGTTTGTGAGCACTTAGATAATGAAGTGTAGTGATCACTAGGAGCCACCATGAGTTCACCATAACAAATCACATCAAAATAACTTAATTTGTTTTAATAGGATTACTAGATTAGGGAAAACCATAGACTGTAATAAAGCATTTAACAAAGTTGCTTGTTGTGGACAAGTTGAAGAAATGTGGTCTTAATAAGTTTGGTAAGGATATTCATGATTGATTGTATAATCATATTCATAAAATTAATTATTTAACAAGAAGCAGTATAGGGAGGTAGTTACCGTATAGGTTCTGGAACCAGCCTGCCTGGGTTTGAATCCTGACTCTGCCACTTACTATTTGTATGACCTTAGGTGAGTTACTTCATCCTTTTAAGCTTCAATTCCTCACCTGTACAAATAAAGGTAATAATTATTACTACTTTGTAGCATTGTTGTAGAAATTTAATGAATTGTTACAGTAAGCACTTAATAAATACCTTTAATAAATATAGGGTTTTGTGGACTTTTTTTGTCTAGGAGGAAAGTCTGTAATGACTCGATATAAGGCTCTTAACCTAGCCTTTCCCATTTGACATTTTTTTTGCAAAATGTAAATGAAGACATTGGAATTTGAACTTAAGGATAGCCCAAATCTAGGAGAGAGCCAGCATGTGAAATAGCAGAGTCAGGCTAACAATACACCTTCATAAGCTTAATGATCATCTGAACCTGGCAAGGGAAAATTTAGTAAGAATAAATATGAAACCCCTTCTTTAGTTCTAGCAGTCAATTGTACCAGCTTAAAAGAACTTTGCAAGAAAAAGACTTAGAAGTTTGAATTGACAAGTTCCATTAGTGCCATCATTTTTAAAATGCAGAGAATAATTTATTGAACAGACCAAAGGAAGAAACCAGCCCCACTGTGGGTTTGCTGTATTATCCGGAACATGTGTTGATATTGTGTTCTATTTCATACACAGCAGTTTAACAGAAACATCAGTAAACTGAGACAATAACCCAAAATAATG
The DNA here is from genome assembly GCF_009761245.1 of Sapajus apella. Classification (NCBI taxonomy): domain Eukaryota; kingdom Metazoa; phylum Chordata; class Mammalia; order Primates; family Cebidae; genus Sapajus; species Sapajus apella. The sequence goes on from NW_022436990.1 coordinate 7,410,686, forward strand.
AATACGTTTGTGAACTCTTAAGAGGAGCTAAGAAGAACACTTTTAACCTGGAAAAGTGAGATATATATTAGACTGACCTTCAGATAACAGAAAAGATAATGTATAGAATACAGATTGGATTCATTTGGTAAGGCTCAATTTGGAAGAACTAGCATCCAGAATGCAGTTTTTAGCTTTGTGTTAAGATGTTCTAATGATTGTAGCTCTTTAAAAATGAAATGGGTGCTGGGCACAGCAGCTCATATCTGTAATCCCAGCATTTTGGGAGGCCGAGGCAGGCATATCACCTGAGGTCAGGAGTTTCAAGACCAGCCTGGCCAACATGGCAAAACCCCATCTCTACTAAAAATATAAAAATTAGCTGGGTGTGGTGGTGGACGCCTGTAATCCCAGCTACTTGAGAGGCTGAGGCAGGAGAATCACTTGAACCTGGAAGGCGGAAGTTGCAGTGAGCCGAGATCACGCCATTGCACACCAGCCTGGGCAACAAGAGCGAAATTCCATCTCAAAATACATAAATAAATAAATAAGAAATGGGCTGATTTGTGAATTAATAAAATTCTCAACCTTAGAAGTACTCAAGCAGAGGCAGGATATCTACTTATCAGGCATAAGCTCCTGAATCAGGTGGGAAATTAGAACTTTAAAATCTCTTCCAGTATTAACATTCTTGTGTATTTGAGAACTTCACTTGTACACATGTTGAATTTCATTTAGCTGCTTTATCTTCTTCAATTAGTAATAGTCACCTGTAGCCTATGTTATATACCTTGAGTTCCAAAATGACTTTAGTAGCAGTTGAAAGAAATTTGGAAGAATAGTTTGGTTGCCAATCATTTTAACAGACATATCCCATGTACAGAAGTCTTCTACTCTGTTTCAGAAATGAATTAGCATCTGGGTCAATAAACATGTAGGTAGGAACTTCTTTGGTAGTTTTCAGAGTATAGCAAAACCTACTGGTTATACATAGGACACAATCTTTTTTGTTTGTTTGTTTGAGGTGAAGTCTCACTCTGTCACACAGGCTGGAATGCAGTTGAGTAATCTTGGCTCACTGCAACTTCTGCCTTCTAGGTTCAAGGAATCTTCTCTCTTCAGCCTCGCAGGTAGCTGGGATTACAGACATGTGCCACCACACCTGGCTAATTTTTGTATTTTTAGTAGAGATGGGGTTTCACCATGTTGGTAAGGCTGGTCTTGAACTCCTGATCTCAGGTGATTTGCCTGCCTCAGACTCCCAGAGCTCTGAGATTGCAAGTGTGAGCCACCGTGCCAGACCCCATAGGACACAAGCTTGTAAGTCCGTAAGAGATAAAGAATAAATAAAAACAATATTAAATAATATATAAAGTATGTCAAACATACATATGTCTGAAATTTCTATTAACTTTTAACCATCAAAAATTCATTCTTTCATTAGTCTTTCAAAAATTTCCAAGACATATAGCAATGATTAGCAGTTTCTCAATTTGTATCTAATTACTATATAACAGATTTTAAACATATAAAAACAATGCCTCATTATGACAGCCTAAAATAATTACTTTTTTAAAATTTGAATATAAACGATAAGGGATTTTATGAAGCTTTTTCCTTAAAGTGTTTGAACATGTTTAGAATGACTGTGCCAGTAATCTTCATTACAACAGCTTGGCAAAAATATGTTGTTCTTTTCCATTAAACTTATTTACCAGACTTTCAATACCATACAGAAGGTATTTGAACAAGCTTCAGTTATAAGATAAAAGTACACTTGCCCTTTTTTCTCGTTTCTTTAGATAAGTGGGCACTAGAAATTATAGATAGTTTTGGCAAAAGTTCAAGGGTTAATGTAGCAGATAAATAAAAGGAATTTTCTGTAAATTGAGACCTGCATTATTTCAGTTGTCTTGTCTTTCCTTACCTAACTCATTTAATTTTAAAAAGTAAATACCTAAATTCTTCCTGACAGTGTGCTCAGCTTTTACTATCGTTTATTATTTCAATTATACTTGATATCACTTAGAACAATCTGCCATTTGGAAATCTCAGTATAGCCTGGAGCTTAGTATTAGATCTGGCTGCTATTGTAACATGTACAGCATATGACATTAATGTATCAAAATTAGATTGGATCATCCCTCCTGGTTAAATTTATTTCACATTTCTTTTGTATTCAGTTAACATAAACCTATTAGGGAAGCTGACACATGGGGATGGCTGTATAGGAAGGATATTTTTAAAGTATTTTGATTAAAAAATGAAATTATGAAGCCATGACTTTTCTGAGTTGTGTAATCTTTTTTGCTTTTTAAAAATGTTGCAAAGCCCAAGTCCCACACATTTATATTATTCAAGCTGTGTATGTATATAAGGAGTTACTCCAGGATTAAGGAATGGCAGAAGAGAGGCTTTCACTAATTATACTTAACTACTTTCTTTGTTTAAATTACATGTTAAGTTCTTTTTTCTACCCTCTGTTCATCCTTAAGCCAGAATAAATGACATATTTCTGAAATAGAAATTGCCTGTATGTTAGCTGATAGCGTTAATGTTGATGACAATTATCCCAGGTTTACTCTTCTAAACCTTTCTACCTGTAGTGTGTCTAGTTACCTGAAGCTAATGGAAATCCCATGTAAGATCTGCACTAAAAGTTGACTCATGCTTTCAGTGGCAGAATCAATAAACGTACTAGTATAATGAAATTTTATAATAAAAGGCATTATTCTATAGTAGTGTCTATGAAGAAAACTCAAGACTTAAGGACATTAAGTTCATTTATCTAATGCCTTATTAGAAATCCAACTTCTGAATGTTTTATGTTTTTACAGTTTTAATGATCATAATGTTAACTCTTTCTGATTGCTAGAAACACCTTTGTAAGCAAGCACCACAAACGTTTAAATAACATCTTGAGGGTCTAACAATTCTCAAGACATCTATTTGGAAGAATTTTTTAGTTTCATGGGCAAAGAAAACCTGGTAAATTTGTTAAACCAAATATAATCAACTTTCTCTTACTCAGTTGGGGATTATCCAATTTATGAGTTACCTATTACTTTTCTTTAAACAATCTTTTAAAAGATCTGTTAGTGGAGAATCCGCGCAGTTGCTGGTTAAGGAGAGTATTTGGGCTATATGTGAATCTTTTTAAATGTTGAGTTCTCTATTTCCCATTGATTATTGACAACTGAAATTGGTCTTTGCAGTGTCTTGTGATGTTTTTGAGTGTTTGTGTTTCTTATATAAAACTGACCAAGTGCAGTTTAACAATTTTTTAATTTCCTTTTTCCCCTTTTTATGTTGTATGTTGTCTGTGACTGTATGACTGTACTCACAGAGCTTTTATAAAGCAGTATATTTTCTTGTCTTTCCAGTTGAGACATTTGGGAAATGATGAAGTTCACATTGTTTGGTCAGAGCATACTAGAGACTACAGGAGGGGAATTATTCCCACAGAATTTGGTGATGTCCTTATTGTAATATATCCAATGAAAAATCACATGTTCAGTATTCAGATAATGAAAAAACCAGAGGTAAGAACTTCTTAGCTTCCATTTTAATAATAGATTTTGGTTCCATAGGGGTTTGTGAGTTTCTTTCCATATTCAGAAGAAAATTTTGACTAGGCATTAAGTTGTGAAAGTGAGGGTAAATGTAACACAGACCCTGGTAGCTATATGGATTTCCTAAGCCTGGTTTAGAAGAAGCTAAAACAGAATAAATAGCAAGAAATTGTGTTCAAGTGGGGGATTTGGCTAGGTAGTGCCAGAGTGAAAGTTCCTTTGTACCAAGCTCAAAAACGGCTTACTCTTTTATTAAGAGAATAATTACAGTTTCTTTAAAAAAAAAAAAAAACAGTAAGAGGTCATTTCTTTTAGAATAGGAATATATGATTCCTATATTTTTAGTTGATACATCTTACTAAGATTACATGATGATTAGTCATGTCACTTAATAAATGAGGGTTCTACAAATTGAAACAAACAGACAAACAAAAAAAGCCAAATGGTTCAGTCACCTATCCTATAGTTGGATGTCTTACATATGCACCATAGAATTCAAACATACTATTGCAGAACCATTTTCTTCCAGGATAATAAAAGTTTGGTAGTATTTTTGGTGTGTTCCTTCCCTTTTTTTAACTGAATTCTTCAGTTTTTAGAAAACCTACATCTGACAATTGATCATGAAGCTTCAGAATTCCTTGAATTGGATTAAGTTTCTCATGTATGAACTTCTCATGTATGAATTTAGGTTTCTTCAGGGTTCACCTAAATCAGCAGCAGTCAGCAGCCTGTGGCCCCCGTAGCCTGGTTTCATACAGCCCAAGCTAAGAATGTTTTGGGGGTTTTTTTATTATTATTATTTTACTTTTTTTTAAATTTGAATTTATATATATATATTTTTTATTGCTTTTTTTTTACATTTTTAAATAATTTCTTTTGTTGTTGTTTGTTGTGGTTTTTGGTTTTGTTTTTGTTTTGAGACAGAGCCTCACTCTCGCTCTGTGGTTCAGGCTGGAGTGCAGTGGTGCAATCTCAGCTCACTGCATCCTCTACCTCCCATGTTCAAGCAATTCTCCTGTCTCAGCCTCCCGAGTAGCTGGGACTACAGACACCCACCACCATACCCGTCTAATTTTTGTATTTTTAGTAGAGACGGGTTTCACCATATTGGTCAGGCTAGTCTTGAACCCTTGACCTCAGGTGATCTGGCCTCCCAGAGTGCTGAGATTTCCACTCTGGTATGAGCCACCACATCCAGCCTTAAAGAGGTTTAAAAAGAAAAATTTAAGAATATACAACAGAGACAGCATGTGACCACAGAATCTAAAATATTTACCATCTTATCCACATGAACCTCATGTCCTTGCCTTCAGCTGCTATTTATGCCAACCTTATTCAAAAATAATGAAAAATAACTTCTTGGCTATAAGTATATATTTTTCTTTTGTTCACTCAATAGAGAAAAAGAAGTATATTTCTCGTGTTGGCTTTTTGTATACAATTGAAACTAGTAAAATTTGAAAATTGGCTTAAGTGTGTAATTATTTAGTCAGTTACATGAGGCACATATTTCTTTTGAATAGACACCCTTTGACATTTTTTTCATTGTCCTAGCATGAGTGACCCATCACAGAAAAGAATTGAATTCAAATAGTATTTTTACTGAAGGAAAAACTAAAGAAGCAGCAAAAATACTTTGGATGCAAAGTGCCCTGATTGCTCTTATTTATTTACAATCTGTCTATAATTTGAATATGAAATTATGTTCTTATTTCTCAATCAGGTTCCTTTCTTTGGTCCCCTTTTTGATGGTGCTATTGTGAATGGGAAGGTTCTACCCATTATGGTTAGAGCAACAGCTATAAATGCAAGCCGTGCTCTGAAATCCCTGATTCCATTGTATCAAAACTTGTATCCTTTTTTTAACGTAATGGTCTCACTTTAATGTATGTCTCCTCACAAAGATAAATATTTCTTATGTATTGTTAAAGTCTTTTATTTTCTGAGGGTGGGGGTGTTATTATTTTTTGTAGAAACGAAGTATCATTATGTTGCTGGGGCTGGTCTCAAACTCCTGGGCTCAAACGATTGTTCTACCTTGTTCTCCTAAAGTGCTGGAATTACAGGTGTAAGCCACTGCACCCAACCTGATTCCCTGTTTATTGACGTATAAGTTATGATAATTGAATGATATATTTTCTTTTATGTACTTTTTTTTTTTTTTTGAGACGGAGCCTTGCTTTTGTCGCCCAGGCTGGAGTGCAATGGCGTGATCTTGGCTCACTGCAATTTCCAACTCCCATGTTCAAGTGATTCTCCTGCATCAGCCTCCCAAGTAGCTGGGATTACAGGTGCCCACCACAACGCCTAGCTAATTTTTATATTTTTAGTAGAGATGGGGTTTCACCATGTTGGCCAGACTGGCCAGGCTTGTCTCAAACTCCTGACCTCAGATGATCTGCCTGCTTTGGCCTCCCAAATTGCTGGAATTACAGGTGTGAGCCCTGTTCAGTCCTCTTATATACTTTTTATCAGTACTAATCTTTTGGTTAATTAGAGTCCCATTATGTGTCAGGTACTCTACTACTCTGGAGTTGCAGAAATAATCAAAATAGTCATTGCAAAGAACTCAGTCTATTTGGGGAAACATACTGTGTTCAGAATACATGTTTCAATAGAAGTATGGGCAGGTATTCCAGAAGTTTAGTAACGAGGGGTCTCTCATTCATCTGGAAGGGGTGGTGTTATCAGGAAACACTTCTGAAAAAGTCAGGATTGAACCAGTTTTGAAGGACAAATAAGAGTTAATCAGGTGGATGAGCCTAAGAGCCTTCCAAGCAGAGAGAACAACATAATCAGAGACATGGAGGTATGAGAAGATGTGGAGCATTTAAGAGCATAACTTCCGGAGCCAGATTGCTTAAATTCAGATGCTGGCCACACTTTCTTAGCTTTCTAGCCTTGGGAAAGTAACTTAACCTTTTGAGCCTGAGTCTTGTCTATAAAATGAGAATGATAATAATATCTAGTTCATGGTGTTATGACAACTAATAATGAGTCAGTATGTGTAAAGCCCTTAAGTCAGTACCTGGTATACAACATACACAAAATTTTAAATTGTTTTCTGATACTTCTTTCTAAAATGAATTTATGTTTTTTATGTACTTTTTCTATATGATAAAAACATTTTATTTTTTATATAATAAACTGTAAATGATAAGTTTTTTTTGTTTTTTTTTTTTTTTTTGAGACGGAGTTTCACTCATGTTACCCAGGCTGGAGTGCAATGGCGCGATCTCAGCTCACCGCAACCTCCGCCTCCTGGGTTCAGGCAATTTTCCTGCCTCAGCCTCCTGAGTAGCCGGGATTACAGGCACGCACCAGCATGCCCAGCTAATTTTTTGTATTTTTAGTAGAGATGGGGTTTCACCATGTTGACCAGGATGGTCTCGATCTCTTGACCTCGTGATCCACCCGCCTCGGCCTCCCAAAGTGCTGGGATTACAGGCTTGAGCCACCGTGCCCGGCCGAATGATAAGTTTTAAAGGAAGGTTTTAAAAAATATCTTAGTTCCATTCCACATGAAATAGATTTATTATCCTTTTTCTTTCTTGAAACAGCCTCACTCTGTCACCCAGGCTGGAATGCAGTGGTGCGATCTCAGCTCACTGCAACCTCCGCCTCCCAGGTTCAAGTGATTCTTCTGCCTCAGCCTCCCAAGTAGCTGGGACTAACAGGCACCCGCCACCATGCCCAGCTAATTTTTGTATTTTTTTTTAGCAGAGATGGAGTTTCACCATATTGGCCAGGCTTGTCTTGAACTCCTGACCTTGTAATCTGCTCGCCTCAGCCTCCCAAAGTGCTGGGATTGCAGGCATGAGACACCACACTCGGCCTAGATTTATTATCTTAACTTGGTAGTCTACCATGTACATTTTCTTCTTTTGATGGAAATTGACTTAAGCAATCTGGTTACTCTGTAATTTCTCATGTATTCTGACACACTGAAATGGAATTGCAGGTGGATCATGGTATGTTAACATTGATTAAGCTTAATGACATTTCTGTAGTATAATTTTTCATAGCATTTATATCTTCACTTTAAATTGAAAACTCATATTTGAAGTAGTCATTTTAGTGAAATGATAAGGACTAAAATGAGCCTTGAATTGTCAACAAAAGTGTAATTTGGAGACATCCACTAAATAGCGATCTATCAATTGAAAAGAAATTTCTGTAGGCAAGTTCAGTGAGTGGTATGGAGATGATGGGTTTATTTCTAAGTCACTTGTCTTTGACTATACAGTCTGTTTATTGTTTCTAAAGATTTTTTTGAAGACTGTATTGTCTGTTGATTGCTTGAAGCACTAGGAAGAACTATTTTTTTAGAGTTTTTGTGAACCTGCTGAGGTCAGCCAGCAATCAGTTTTATTTCCTTTACCTTTGGGGCCTGGAATCTTGAGTCTTTTCACCAGATGTGAGTAAACTATAAGGAGGTTGATTTATGAATCCCATACTCAGCAGCTTACCATTTATAAGATCCACACATACAGTGTATCTTTTTAGGAATTCCAGCTTCATTCCCTAGATACAGTATCTTTTTCCTTTAAACAAAATAAGGTGCTTACTGACAAATTCTCACTTTGCTAATTTACTTTTTCTAAATTTTTATTCTTCTGATTTTTACCTCATTGTAGTACATGTTGAATGTCCCTTCTCTGAAATTCTTCAGACTAGAAGTGTTTCAGATTTCAGATTTTTTTGGATTTTGGAAAATTTCATTATACTTTCCAAGTAACTGAGCACTCCTAATCTGAATACCTGAAATCTGAAATGCTCCAATGAATGTTTCCTTTGAGTGTCACGTCAAAGCTCAAAAGCTTCAGATTTTGGAGCATTTTAGGTTTTAGATTTTCAGATTAGGGATACTCAACCTGTACTTCCATAAAAGCTTTGTAGTTTTAATCTGTTTATTGGAGTATACTTTTCTGTTTATTATTTCCTGAATATCTCTAAAACAGTAGCTAACCTTACATGGAATATATAGGTTATTACCCATAAATTTTATCCACATTGTTAGCTTCATCAAGGATGTTTGCTCTCAGACTTTTGCCTCTTTTCACAGTTCACTGTATCCTAATGTCTATTCTGAGAGTTAGTGTCCTCTGTCATTTCATTAAAAGTACAATTGAAAGTGGAGCACAGAGGTAGATATGGAAGAGTTTGCACTTTCTTGTGTAAAAATAAATGCCTTTAGTCTTTTTGGAAAGTGGTGAGATCAATTAGATGAGATTATAATGCAAAACTCTATTTGCCTCTTGTGTCATAAAATAGGAACTCAATTTATTGAGCAAGCACAAACTTTCTTACCTGAGGTACAACAACATTTAAGATGCAATCCTTACCAAGTAGTTTTAAAATGCAAAATCAAGAGTTTTCAGAATATGGCTTAATTTTTTTTTCTACAACCCTGTTGGGTCTTCTGTTTCAGACTTCATATTACACTGGAGGTATATGAAAGCTAGCTTTGCAGTTAGAAAGCATTAATTTTTAACTCAAGCTCTGCCTTGTGATCTTGGCCAAGTCACAGAATCTCTGAACCTCACTTTCTTCAACTGTAAAAAAGATGCTAATAACCATCTTAGAATTGTTGTGGAGATTAAATGAGATAATGAATTTGGATGTACTTAGTAAATGTAATAATAAGTTACATTATTTTGTACAATGATTAATGTCAATATAAAGCAAGTCTACCCAATACCAAGGAATTGCCTAATTCGGTTTTTATGTTTGGTTGATTGGTAGATTGATTGATTAGGCTGGATTTTTTCAGGCCTCATGTTTTTAATAGTCAGTCTTGTTGAGATGTTAATAGATACTACATTGGAGAAAACTGATGAAAATAGCAAACGTGAACATTTTATTTAAACAGAAAATCTGAAGTTTTCTACCAGCAAAATTACTCCTGGAACACAGTGTAAATACATTTAAATCAGATAGATCAAACAAATTTTTTTCTGACTTGGAATCTTGAGTTTAGAAACTTTAGGAAGTTGTTTTCCCATACTGAGTATAGTGTATATATATATATATATATATATATATATACCTAGGGTAGTATATGTATACACTCAGGCAAAGGCTGGGAGTATCTCTACTTAATACACATATATATATATAAAGTTCTATATTCTAAATATTGGGAAATGACTTCATACAGGTGCATTATTTGATTTTCAAATGAATATTTATGTAATAAACTACAACTAGACATTTGTATTTTAAGATATTGAAATGCAGGCACCTCTATCTTAGTTTTAAATAAATACTTCAGAAACATAATGTATTAAATTTAAGATGTACATTTTTGAAATATTCAGATTAAGTTCTCATTAAGGAAAAACATCAAGCATTCTAAAATTGGTCAATAATTTAGTTAACATAAATTACAACAGAAATTGAGATACAAGTAGGCTTTGGAAACCACCAATTAATCCTTTACTCATCATAGAAGAAATGAAGGGATAAAAAAAAATAAACTTGATTACATTTGGGTAATTGCACCACTGTGTCAGTTATTTTATGCCCAATAAAAGTGCCCACTAAGATTCCAAAGCATAAATTGTGCTATTTATGATCATTAAATACAGTTTAAATTTTATCCTAGGAACATCGTCTGTAACTATGAATCTAATGTTGTTCACTAAATGGGGACAATATTGATTGTGATATGCTACCCAAATCGATCATGCCGGCAGCCAGAATTACAGTAATCTGTCTGTATTGATGACTGTCTTTCAAGCTTTAAAACCTCTCCTTCACTTCACTTGTTTCTTACATTACTTGTACTGGAAAAGCATTTTCTTACAGCCTCTGATTTTGTCGGCTAGGTACTTTTTTTTCAGGCAGGGTAGGGGTTTGGAGCTCAATTTGTTAGTTTGATCATGCAATTAGAATTAAAATGCAACATTGGGGAGGAAAACCAAGCAGATTCTGTGTAACCATTGGACCAGAGAGGTATTTCAGCTTTAATCGTAGCCATCATTTATTAGTTACCTGATGAAAGAGTGTTCTTGGTTTTTTGTTTCTGTTTTTTGCAATGGCAATAATAATTCCAAATTATTAATTTCATGACCTCAGCCATCACGTTCTATTCCTTATATAAATTTTTTTTTTTTTTTTTTTTTTTTGAGACGGAGTTTCACTCATGTTACCCAGGCTGGAGTGCAATGGCGCGATCTCGGCTCACCGCAACCTCCGCCTCCTGGGTTCAGGCAATTCTCCTGCCTTAGCCTCCTGAGTAGCTGGGATTACAGGCACGCACCACCATGCCCAGCTAATGTTTTGTATTTTTAGTAGAGACGGGGTTTCACCATGTTGACCAGGATGGTCTCGATCTCTTGACCTCATGATCCACCCGCCTCAGCCTCCCAAAGTGCTGGGATTACAGGCTTGAGCCACCGCGCCCAGCCTCCTTATATAAAATTTTTAAAGTAATTATTTGTTTTGATCCTTAAGACATTTTGACTTTGACTTCTGAATATACAAATGTTAAATATGATACTTTTAGGTGCATACTGTTTCTTTTATAAGTGAGAGTTATTATACATAGAAATTTGCAGAAGTTACAATATATAATCATGTTATAGTGAGGGTTCTCAGAGAAACAGAACCAATAGGATGTATATATACAGGAAGGGAAAAGAGATTTGTTTTAGGGAATTTGTTCATGTAGTTGTAGGGGCTGGCAAGTTCAAAATCTGTAGGAAACTCAGGGAAGAATTGATGTTGCAGTCTGAGTCTGAAGGCAGAATTCTGTCCTTCCTCAGAGGACCTCTGTGTTTTCTCTTAAAGTCTTTAACTGATTGAATGAGGCCCACCCACATTATAGAAGGTAATCTGCTTTACCCAAAGTCTACTGATTTAAATGGTAATCAAATCTAAAATATAACTATAACTGTATAAATATAACAATATTATACAGTAATTATGAGTATATGTTATATATTATATTATATTAATATTATAAAATATAACAGTAACATCTGGACTGGTGTTTGACCAAAAACTAGGTCCCATGACCCAGCCAAGTTTACATAAAATAACCAACATATCCTGTTTTTCTTGTTTTCTTTTTATCCCTATTACAAATTATAATTTGAGAAAAGTACATATATCATAAATGTACTATGTAATGATTATTACAGTTTAGTCATCAACAAGTCAAGAAATAGAATTATACTGTTTTTCTTCCTTCAAAAATAGGTATTGATCACTTACACAGTTAGCAAAGATTTTGAGAGGGATGCAAAGACAAATCAGATAGTAATCCTGTCCTCATATGCTTGTAATTTAACAAGGAGAGAATAATATATACATTACTAATTATAATAGAAGATTAAGTGAAAATGACCTGGTAGGGTTATAGATAAAATGCTATAAGAGTTCCAAGGCAGAAGAAATTACTTTGGAGTCAGATCAGGAAAGAATGTTTAGAAAATTTGGGCCTCAAAAGGTGGGCTTTGAATAGATGGAATGCAACATGTCTGTTATAATTCTTGTAATTTATAGTCTTCAGGCTTTGTATGTATGCATATATGTATATTATATAAGTATAATCTTAAATATACAGTATGGGAGATATTATATAATTAAATGGCATTTTAAAAGAACACTTTATTCCTAGATTTAGAATATTCTTTCCTACCACAACTAGTATTATTTGATTTATTCTAATCTGTTTAGATTTGACTTTTTCTTAAATACCGGAATTGGGTTTCTATTTAACTTGATCAAGCAGATTACCAGAAGTCAATTATTATTCTTCAATTAGTCACAGTTTGTTATCCCTCAAGTTCTACCACTCAAATGTGCAGTACCTGTTGCAAAAGTAGGAGAACCAAAACTAAGTGGAATGGAATTGATTGGTTCTACTAATGCAGTTGCCTTTCATTATGATAAAACATTATAAAACCTCTTAGGGGAGTCTGTCAATATTGTTGCCATTTTATGTTAGAAGAAAATGAGTTTATTGAGAAACTATATAATTTTATATATTCACAGTCTTTTGTAGATTATTTTCTTAGAAGATAACATCAATAAGTATGGGTTATCCTTAATTTCACATGTAAAAGAGGATAATAGTACCAAATTCAGGATGTTTAAGGATTAAGTGAAATTATCCACATGAAGCACTAAGTAACCTGTCTGTCATGTAGCAAGAGCTCAGAAAATGGTAGTTACATGGGAATTAATGATGCTGTCATTATTATTGTCTACATCAACACTTGGGATATTCTTCTAAAATGCAAACCTAAGTACAGACAGTCCCCAATTTCAGATGGTTCAGCTTTATGATGGTACAAAAGCAATATTTGGTAGAACTCATACTTAAAAGTTTGAATTTTGACTCAAAAATTTTTATAATTATTTAAAAATAGGCTTTGGGCTGAGCATGGTGGCTCACACCTGTAATCCCAGTACTTCAGGAGGCTGAGGCAGGCGGATCACCTGAGGTCAGGAGTTCGAGACCAACCAGACCAACATGGTGAAACCCAATCTCAACTGAAAATACAAAAATTAGCTGGACATGGTGGCGCATACCTGTAATCCCAGCTACTTGGGAGGTTGAGGCAGGAGAATTGCTTGAACCTGGGAGGCAGAGGTTGCACTGAGCCAAGATAACACCATTGCACTCAAGCCTGGGCAACAAGAGTGACACTTCATCTCAAAAAAGAAAAAAAAAGGCCGGGCACGGTGGCTCATGCCTGTAATCCCAGCACTTTGGGAGGCCGAGGCGGGTGGATCACGAGGTCAAGAGATCGAGACCATCCTGGTCAACATGGTGAAACCCCGTCTCTACTAAAATT